>NW_016808907.1:0-15187 GCF_001698545.2 Rhinopithecus bieti | reverse complement strand
TTCTGGGTCGTCTTCTGGCTGCACATGGGTTGTAGCTGTACATGCTTGTTCACACATCACACGTCTCAGTGCCGTGGTTGGCACTTCTGAAGGAAACGGTCACTTCCTTGACTACCTGCTCTGCCTGAAGATCATAGCTTGTTGCAGCTCCAAACTCCTGGCTCGAGCAATCCTCCCTCTTCAGCCTCCCAAGTACCTGGGGTTGCTGGGACTACAGGCAAGCACCACCATGCCCAGCTAATTTTGTTATTTTAGGGAAGATGTGGTTTACCTATGTTACCCAGGCTGATCTTGAACTGCTGGGCTAAAGCCATCCTCCCACTTCAGCCTCCCTGTGTTGGTGTGTTGGGATTACAGGTGTGACCACTGTGCCTGGTCAAAAGCATGTTTTTTTTTGTTTTGTTTTTTGAGACAGAGTCTTGCGCTGTCACCCAGGATGGAGTGGTGCAGTGGCACGATCTTGGCTCACTGCAACCTCTGCCTCTCAGGTTCAAACAGTTCTCCTGCCTCAGCCTCCCAAGTAGCTGGGATTACAGACGTGTTCTACCACACCCGGCTAATTTTGTATTTTAGTAGAGATGGGGTTTTGCCATGTTGACCAGGCTGGTCTTGAACTCCTGACCTCAGGTGTTCCACCCCTCTCAGCCTCCCAAAGTGCTGGGATTACAGGCATGAGCTACCGCACCTGGCCCCCAAAATGTTTTTTTAAAATTCAGAAAAACACGCCAGGAGCAGTGGCTCATGCCTGCAATCCCAGCATCTTGGGCAGCTGAGGCAGGTGGATCACCTGAGATCAGGAGTTCGAGACCAGCCTGGCCAACATAGTGAAACACCATCTCTACTGAAATATGAAAATTTACTGGGCATCTGTAATCCCAGCTACTTGGGAGGCCGAGGCAGGAGAATTGCTTGAACCTGGGAGGCAGAGGCTGTGGTGAGTTGAGATCACTTCATCCTGGGTGACAGAGTGAGACTGTCTCAAAACAAAATGTTTTTTGTAGAGTTGGGGTCTCACTCTGTTGCCCAGGCTGGTCTTGAACTGGATTCAAGTGATCCTCCTGCCTTAGCCTCCCAAAGACTGGGGATTCCAGGCATGAGCCACCTCGTCTGGTCAAGGAGAAGGCCCGATTTTGAAGGGCAGGTCCCAGGGTCAGCCAGGAAAGGGCAGAGCCTCTGATTGCTGCTTCTCTGCTTGCAGGCCCAGAGGCAGCTGCTGGGGTGCACTGGGGGTCTGCCTGCTGCAGGGCAGGCCAGGCCAGGTGGGGCTCAGGCTGTTGGGGTGGTCGCACCTGGCGCTTTGGTGTCGTAGGTGCGGCTGATTGCACAGATATCACTGGAGCCTTTTTCTAACTTCTACACACTCTCTGTAGGGGATCCGCACTGTGGCTGTCACCAAGAGCCCGTTCCTCATCAATGGGAAACCTTTCAATTTCCACGGAGTCAAGAAGCATGAGGATGTAGACGTGCACTGGGGCTCCTGGGTCCTCATGGGGGCTGCTTCTGGTCACCTTCCACTTTTGCCTTCCCTGTGTCCTGCAGTTCAGGGCAATGAGGCAAATGAGCTTCCCTGTGGCAGCTCAGGGTGATAAGGCAAATGGCTCCAAACTGCCCCGCAGTGGAGCCGGTGGTTGGACTGGAGAAGGGGCTCATGGCGTGGCTCTCCAGGGTCCTGGCTCTTGGAGAAAGTGCAGCTTCGACAGGGACGGGTCACTGGGCTCTGCTGTCCCCTAGATCCGAGGGAAGGACTTCGACTGCTGCTGGTGAAGGACTTCAACCTGCTTCGCTGCCTTGACACCAACGCCTTCCGCACCAGCCACTATCCCTACGGGGAAGAGATGCTGCAGATGTGTGACCGGTATGGGATTGTGGTCATTGATGAGTGTCCCGCTGTGGGCCTCGTGCTGCTATGAGTCCCCACCGCACAGCTGCTCTGCCTGGCCAGCCTGTGGGCCACACCATGACCCTCTGTCCCTTCCCTCCTGGCCCCCTGGCAGCTCTTCAACAACGTGTCTATGCATCACTACATGTGGTGATGGAAGAACTGGTGCACACAGACCAGAATCACCCTGCCGTGGTGATGTGGTCTGGCCAAGGGAGCCTGCGTCCTACCTGGAATCTGCCTGCTACTACATCAGGTGAGTGCCCCCTGCCTGCCCTGGGCTGGATTGGGAAGGAGACCCTGGCAGGTGGCAGATGGGTGGGCGTGTGCTATGCGAGATCAGTGTCCATTCCCAGCCCAATGGGAGGGCTGTCCGTACCTGGATAGTTCAGGGAACCAGATATCTACCTACCCAAATTGTGGTTTTCTTTTTCTGTTTTTGAGATGGAGTTTTCCTGTGTCACCCAGGCTGCAGGACAGTGGTGAGATCTTGGCTCACTACAATCTTGGCCTCCTTGGTTCAAGTCATTCTTCTGCCTCAGCCTCCTGAGTAGCTGGGATTACAAGCATGCATGAGTGCATGCACTCCGCTTGTTTTGTTTTTGAAACAGGGTCTCACTCTGGTTGCCCAGGCTGGAGTACAGTGGCACGATCTCGGTTCACTACAGCCTCGACTTCCCAGGCTCAGGTGACCTTTCTGCCTCAGCCTCCCAAGTAGCTGGGATTATAGATGTGTGCCACCATGCCCAGCTAACTTTTGCTTTTTTTTTTTTTTTTTTGACAAAGTCTTGCTCTGTTGCCCAGGCTGGAGTGCAGTGGTCTGATCTCAGCTCATTGTGACCTTAACCTTATAGGTTCAAGCGATTCTCCTGCCTCAGCCTCCCAAGTAGCTGGGACTACAGGCGTGTGCCACCACACCTGGCCAATTTTTGTATTTCTAGTAGAGATGGAGTTTCACCATGTTGGCCAGGATGGTCTCCATCTCTTGACCTTGTGATCCGCCCGCCTTGATCTTCCAAAGAGCTGGGATTACAGGCGTGAGCTACTGTGCCCGGCCAACTTGCAATTTTTAGTAGAGACAGGGTTTCACCATGTTGGCCAGGCTGGTCTTAGTGTCCTGACCTCAGGTGCCTGACTTGGCCTCCCAGAGTGCTGGGAATATAGGGTGACCAACTGCGCCCTAATTTTTGTATTTTTAGTAGAGACGGGGTTTCACCATGTTGGCTAGGCTGGCCTCAAACTCCTGGCCTTCAGTGATCTGCCTGCCTCAGCCTCCCAAGTTTCTGGGATTACAGGTGCGAGCCACCATGCCCACCCCACTTTTCTTCCTTACAATCATGCAGTTCTAACTCAGCGTTCAGCTCACGCCTATAATCCTAGCACTTCGGGAGGCTTGGGCAACATAGCAAGACCCCAGCTACCGCATTAAAAAGAAAAAAAAAAATAAACTAGCCAAGCAGGGCGGGTGGCTCACACCTGTAATCCCAGCACTTTGGAAGGCTGAGGTGAGGGATGACCTGAGGCCAGGAGTTCTAGACCAGCCTGGCCAATGTGGTGAAACCTCATCTCAAACTCTGTCTCGAAAAAAAAAACAAAAAAGCAGTGAGTGGCGGCACACACCTATAATACCAGCTACTTGGGAGGCTGAGGCAGGAGAATCGTTTGAGCCAAGATCGTGTCACTGCACTCCAGCCTGGTGACAGAGGGAGTCTCCCTCTTAAAAAAAAAAAAATTAGCTGGGTATGATAGCAGGTTCCTGAAATCCCAGCAACTTGGGAGGCTGAGGCAGGAGAATAGCTTGAACTCAGTGGTCAGAGGTTGCAGTGAGCCGAGATGGAGTCACTGCACTCCAGCAATCCTGAGGAGACTTAAGAAGTAAACATAGTATGGTCTCCTGGATGAGATCTTGGGACAGGAAAAGGACATTAGGGGAAATAGTAAAGAAATCTGAATCAAGATGAAGCTTAGTTATTAATTATGTATCAGTATTGGTTTATTGGGGCCGGGGGTGGTGGCTCACATCCTAGCATTTTGGGAGGCTAAGGTGGGAAGATCCTGAGGTCAGGAGTGTGAGACTAGCGTGGGCAACATAGTGAGACCGCATCTCTCTAAATTTTTTTTTTCTTTTATTTAGTCAGCATGGTGTTATGCACTTACAGTCCCAGCTGCTAGGGAGGCTGAGGAGGGAGTATTGCTTGAGCCCAGGAGTTTGAGGATGCAGTCAGGTGTGACTGTGCCACTGTGCTCCAGCCTAGTCAGTAGGGCAAGACCCCTTATCTCCAAAAAGTTTTTCATTAAAAAATTTTTTTTTTTTGAAATGAGGTTTAGCTCTTGTTGCCCAGGCTGGAGTGCAATGGCGAGATCTTGGCTCACTGCAACCTCTGCCTCCTGGTTTCAGGTGATTCTTGTGCGTCAGCCTCCTGAGTAGCTGGGATTACAGGCATGTGCCACCACGTCCGGCTAATTTTGTATTGTTAATAGAGACAGGGTTTCTCCATGTTGGTCAGACTGGTCTTGAACTCCCGACCATTAGGTGATCCGCCTGCCTCGGCCTCTCAGAGTGCTAGGATTATAGGCGTGAGCCACTGTGCCTGGTCAGAAGCCAACCTTTTACATATCTATGCAGATGTGTGTCACTAAATGTTTATCTATATCTGAATCTGTGTATCTCTCCTACTGGTTCTGCTTCTCTGGTTTGAACCCTAACACAACTATTTTTTTTTTTTTGAGCTGGCATCTTGCTCTGTCACCCAGGCTGGAGTGCACCAGTTTGACCTCTATGCATTGCAACCTCTGCCTCCTGGGCACAACTAGTATTTTATAATCTGTTAGGAATTCAAATGTTTTTCAAAAGATCAAACTACATATTTAAATACATTTCAAATACAAACTTTTGAAATGATATGAAGCATTAAGTAAAATTCTACATTATTAGGCCAAGGACGGTGGTTTATGCCTATAATCCCAGCACTTTGGGAAGCCAAGGCGGGCAGATTGCTTGAGCTCAGGAGTTTGAGACTCCCCTGGACAACATAGCAAGACTCTGTCTCCACAAGTATAGAAAAATGAGCTGGGCATGGTGGTGCGTGGCTGTAGTCCCAGCTGTTTGGGAGGCTGAGGTGGGAGGATCATATGAGCCCAGGAATTTGATGCTGCAGGGAAGCATGACTGAGCCATTGCACTCCAGCCTGGGTGACAGAGTGAGACCCTGTCCCACCCCCCAAAAAAAGTTAACATTGTTATATAAATTATTAGCAAAATGAAAGAAAATTAAGTATTATTTAAAAATAGGAAATGTGCAGTGGCTCATGCCTATAATCCCAGCACTCTGGGAGGGCAAAGCAGGTGGATCACTTGAGGTCAGGAGTCTGATACCAGCCTGGCCAACATGGTGGAACCCCATTTCTACTAAAATTGCAAAAGTTTGCCCCGTGTGGTGGCACCTGCCTGTAATCCCAGCTACTCAGAAGGCTGAGGCAGGAGAATCACTTGAACCCGGGAGGCGAACGTTGCAGTGAACTGAGATGGAGCCACTGCACTCCAGCCAGGGTGAAGGAGTGAGACTCTGTCTCAAAAATAAATTAATAAATAAATAGCTAAACAGTTGGTTCAA
This sequence comes from Rhinopithecus bieti, assembly GCF_001698545.2. NCBI lineage: Eukaryota > Metazoa > Chordata > Mammalia > Primates > Cercopithecidae > Rhinopithecus > Rhinopithecus bieti. The sequence continues at coordinate 9,695 of NW_016808907.1, read as the reverse complement.
ATGGACATAAAGATGGAAATAACAGACACTGGGAGCTCCACAGGTGGGGAGGAAAAGAGGGGAAAGGGTTGAAAAACTGCTCATTGGGTACTATGGTCAGTGTTTGGGTGATGGGTTCACTAGAAGCCCAAACCTTAGCATTTTGCAGTGTACTCATGGAACACACCTGCACATGTGCCCCATGAATCTAAAGTTTNTTTTTTGAGACAGTCTCATTCTGTCACCCAGGCTGGAGTGCAGTGGTGAGATCTCAGTTCACTGCAACCTCCATCTCCTGAACTCAAGCAATTCTCGTGCCTCAGCCTCCCCAGTAACTGGGATTACAGGTGCATACCCTCTGCCTCCTGGGTTCAAGCGATTCTCTTGCCTCAGCCTCCCAAGTAGCTGGGATTAGAGGCACTGGCCACCATGCCCGGCTAATTTTTGTATGTTTAGTGGAGACAGGGTTTCATGATGTTGGCCAGGCTGGTCTTGAACTCCTGACCTCAGGTGATCCACCAGCCTCGGCCTTCCAAAGTGCTGGGATTACAAGCATTAGTCACCGTGCCTGGCCAAATATTTTTCTTTAAGTCCTTCATCTTTAAATAATCTCATTTCATTTTGATAACTTTGAGATTATCTGACAGAATTCTGTCAGATATTGCAAGTGGGGGAAAGGTTAGGACTGTAATCTTTATATTGACAGCAAGCAGTGTGTTTTGCTCCAAAAAAATCATTCTGCTTTCTTTTGCTTTCTTTTGATCTTTCGGTTTCATTATGTATAAATGGGGATTTTTTTTTTTTTGAGACAGGGTCTCACTCTGTTGCCCAGGCTGGAGTGCAGTGGCATGATCGTGGCTCACTGCAACCTCCACCTTCTGGGTTCAAGTGATCCTTATGGCTCAGCTTCCTGAGTAGCTGGGATTACAGGTGCACACCAAAACACCAAGCAAATTTTTGTATTTTTAGTAGAGATAGGGTTTCAACATGTTTGCTGGGCTGGTCTCAAACTCCTGACCACAAGTGATCTGCTTGTCTTGGCCTCCCAAAGTGTTGGGATTATAGGTGTGAGCCATTATGCCCAACCTAGTTGGAGATTTTAATCGATTCCCCAAATCAGTTTCAATTCTGTCATGCTCATTATCTGCTTCTTCAAAAAGTCTTTGAACCAGAGTTAAGAATATTATTATTGCATCAGTAGCTGGGCGCAGTGGCTCACGTATGTAATCCCAGCACTTTGCAAGGCCGAGGTGGGTGGATCACCTGTCGAGAGTTTGAAACCAGCCTGGCCAACATGGTGAAAACCTGTCTGTACTAAAAATACAAAAATTAGCTGGGCATGGTGGCAGATGCCTGTCATCCCAGCCACTTGGAAACTGAGGCACGAGAATCGCTTGAACCCGGGAGACAGAGGTTGCAGTGAGCCGAGACTGTGCCACTGCACTCCTGCCTGGGTGACAGAGGGAGACTCCACTCCATCTTATGTGAACTAGAGGGTTGGGGGAATTGCTGAGAAAAAAGGACAAATCTCAAAGAAATGGTGACATGACAAGAGAAGAGAGTGGTGTTTGTCTCTGGCTCCACATAGTTCTTAAGGCCAATGAGTTCTGAGAGATAGTCAGAACTATCTTGTTTATGAATTCCATGAGACAGTCTATAAATCTGTCTTTAGGCTTAAGCTAGTTTGAGTGGGGTTTCTGTCACTTGCAACAAGAGTCCTAACTACTGCAGTTGAATGGAGTTGAAAGGTATAGCCTCAATAGGTGAGCTAGCTCTGGCTTTAAAAGGCTTCCAGTTTGAATTACACTCCATTCCCTCTGGTACCCCTAGAAAGAGCCTTCTCTAACACAGGCCTGCAACTGATAGACATGCTTTAGTTTTTTTTCTTTGCAGGAATTTTGCTGCCTTGATTTGGGACAGATTATCAGAGGTGGGCACCGTTATCCTCTCTTTCAGGCAGGATTTATCACATGTAAGTATTTGTCTTATGTCTGGATGCTACATTTTGATTAGAATTTAATGATCATGTCTCTCATCAAGATGACCCACATGATCACTCTAAGGCTGTTGTAAGCCTAACTGACAAGTATTCCATATGTCAAGATGTCAAGTGCAACCCAAAATAAGATGTAAGCACCAATTGGGACTGAGAGAGAAATGCTAGAAATCTTCACCCTTCCTGCCTTTCTTGATAATGACCATGCATCCTGTGAGGGAAATAGTATTATCAGTGATAGAAAGGTAAGGTTCTGAAATTTGAAGAGATTGGAGGCCAGGTGTGGTGGTTCACGCCTGTAATCTCAGCATTTTGGGAGGCCAAGATGGGTGGAATGCTTGTACCCAGGAGTTCCAGATGAGCTGGGCAACAATGTGGGACCCCATCTCTAAAAATAAAAATAAGAAAAATTAACTAGGTGTAGTGGCTCACGTCTGTAATCCCAGCTACTCAGGAGGCTGAGATGGGAGGATCGCTTGAGGAGGTCAAGGCTGCAGTGAGCTGTGATCATGCCACTGCACTCCAGCCTGGGTGACAGAGTGAGACCCTGTCTCAAAAAAAAAAAAAAAGATTGGAGGGAAGAGTTTTTGAAGATACTGTGGTGCAGAGAAAGGGCGTGCCATGTATATGCAGTTGGTCCTCAGCTTTACAAACTTAACTCTGGAACAGGCTACCTTTCATACATTTTATATACTGTATACTGACAGACCCAACACACTTTTCAAAGGCCACATTTGAACCTTTTTTTTTAAGTTTTTTTAAGACGGAGTCCTGCTCTGCCACCCAGGCTAGACTGCAGTGGCACAATCTTGGCTCACTGAAACCTCCACCTCCTGGGTTCAAGCGATTCTCCTGCTTCAGCCTCCCAAGGAGCTGGGACTACAGGTGCATGCCACCACACTCAGCTATTTTTTTGTATTTTTAGTAGAGGTGTATGTTTAGTAGAGGTTTTCACTGTGTTAGCCAGGATGGTCTTGATCTCCTGGCCTGGTGATCCCCTGCCTCGGCCTCCCACAGTGCTGGGATTACAGGCGTGAGCCTCTGTGCCCGGCTGGACTACTTTGAATAGGTCTTAATAGGATTTAATTGTTAATTATTTTTAAATTGATTTCAAAAATCTTCTACAACATGGATGAAACTTGAAGACATTACACTTAGTGAAATAGGCCAGACACAAACAGACAAATGTCATTTGAATCCACTTTTATGAGGTACCTAGAACTGGCAAATTCACATAGACAAAAAGTAGATTTGAGCTTATCAGGGCGAGAGGGAAGGAAGAATGGGGGACTTAGGGTTTCTGTTTGGGAAGATGAGAGTTCTGAAGATGGATGGTGGTGGAGGTTGCCCAACAGTGTGAATGTACTTAGTGCCACAGAGCTATATGTTTAAAAATAGTTAAAGTGGAAATATTGATGCTATGTATGTTTGACCACAATTATAAAAATGGAGCCAAGTGTGGTGGCTCACACCTGTAATCCCATCACTTCGGGAGGCTGTTTGGAGGGTGGATCACCTGAGGTTGGAATTTCAAAACCAGCCTGGGCAACATGGAGAAACCCCATGTCTACTAAAAATACAAAAAATCAGCCGGGCGTGGTGGTGCATACCTGTAATCCCAGCTACTCAGGAGGCTCAAAAAAACAGAAACAAAACAAAAGAAAATTAGCCAGGCATGGTGGCACGTGCCTGTAGTCCCAGCAACTTGGAGGCTGAAGCAGGAGAATCACTTAAACCTGGGAGGCAGAGGTTGCAGTGAGCTAAGATGCCGCCTCTGCACTCCAGCCTGGGTGACTGAGCGAGACTCCATCTCAAAAAACAAGGTTTTTCTTGAAAATAAAAAATAAAGGCCAGGCACAGTGACTTAGGCCTGTAATCCCAGCACTTTGGGAGATGGAGGTGGGTGGATCACGAGGTCAGGAGTTTGAAACCATAATGGTTAACATGGTAAAAACCTGTCTCTACTAAAAATACAAAAATTAGCTGGGTGTGATGGTGTGCGCCTGTAGTCCCAGCTAGTTGGAGGCTGAGGCAGGACTGTCAGTTGAACCTGGGAGGCAGAGGTTGCAGGCAGCTGAGGTTGCATCACTACTCTCCAACATGGTGACAGAGCAAGACTCCGTCACCCCCCCCCCCAAAAAAAAGAGAAAGGAAAAGAAAAGAAAAAATCTTGCTGGGCATGGTGGCTCATGCCTATAATCCCAGCACTTTGGGAGGCCCAGGAGCTCGAGACCAGCCTGGGCAACATGGTGAGACCCCATTTCTACAAAAAAAAAATTAAAAGAAAAATAGCTGGGCATGGTAGCACATGTCTGTGGTCCCAGCTACTCAGGAGGCTGAGGTGTGAGGATCACTTGAACCCAGAAGATCAAGGCTGCAGTGAGCTGTGATGGCGCCACTTCACTCCAGTTTTGGNTGGGCATGGTGGCTCATGCCTATAATCCCAGCACTTTGGGAGGCCCAGGAGCTCGAGACCAGCCTGGGCAACATGGTGAGACCCCATTTCTACAAAAAAATGTTAAAAGAAAGTTAGCTGGGCATGGTAGCACATGTCTGTGGTCCCAGCTACTCAGGAGGCTGAGGTGTGAGGATCGGTTGAGCCCAGGAGATCAAGGCTGCAGTGAGCTGTGATGGTGCCACTTCACTCCAGTTTGGGTGTCAGAGCAAGACCCTGTCTCAACAAATAAATAACTAAGCAAATAAATAAAAAAATCTTATATTTACATCACAAAACCAATCACCAATTACTAGACCAGCTCCTAAGGTAGAAACACTTTGGTCCGAACCACCCTTGGCAGGGAACTTGCACCCAGTAAGCCCTAGCTCAACACCACATCCTTGTACCAAAGAGAGTTTGAGATTAAAATCCAGAAAAGCAAAGTTCACGCTTCTTGTGGTTTTGGAGTCTGAGAAGGTGGTTTTATTGTTTCTTAATTATATTGAGCCTTCTCGTAGCTTTAAAGGGAATGTCACTGGGTGCAGTGGCTCATGCCTCTAATCCCAGCACTTTGGGAGGCCGAGGCGGGCAGATCACCTGAGGTCAGGAGTTTGAGACCAGCCTGCCCAACATGGTGAAACCCCATCTCTACTGAAAATATAAAATTAGCCAGCTGTGGTGGCACATACCTGTAATCCCAGCTCCTCTTGAAGCTGAGACAGAATTGCCTAGAACCTGGGAGGTAGAGTTGTAGTGAGCCAAGATCACGCCAGTCTGGGTGACAGAGCGAGATTGTATCTGAAAGCAAAAAGAAAAAAAAGAAAAAAAGGAATGTCTAGATGCAGTAGCTAAGTACGCAGAAGCCATTTCAGTGTGGGAGGCGAGGTGACTGAGTCCAGGGACTCCAGGTTTCTGGCTGAGGGGCTGAGACCTCCCATGGTCATTGTGATGAGTTGAAGGTGGAAAATGAGCTGGGCTGGGGGAAGGTGGTCATTTCCTCTGGATGTGATTAGTTTGAGAGTCCTGTTGGGTAGCTCACTGGGCGTGGTCAGTAGGCAGTTGAGGAGCTGAGAGGGTTTGGAGCTGGGATTGACTCCAGCCTCACCATGTGGGCAATAGTGGGGGTCACAGAGTGTGAAGATGACCAAGAAAGAGGACTGAGTGGGGTCTGGGGGAGTCAGCAGCCGGGCATAGGCCATGGAGAAACAGATGCCAGGGGAAGAGGAAAGGGGAGTCAGACCCCAAGGGGAAAAGAGTCACTGGAAAGAGGGGCCAGCCCCATGTCACATCCAGCAGAGACACCAGGTACAGCAGAAGGACTTTGGACATGACCATGAGGAGTGCCTTGTTGGCCATGACCTGGGAGAGATGGGGGTGAGAGCATGGAGGACCACACCATGTCCCCAGCACACAAAACAGTGCCTGGTAGACAGGATGAATTTATGTATGGGCGGATAGGTAGATGGATGGATGAATGGAGAGATGATAGATGGATGCAGAGACAGATGAGTAGATGGACAGATACATAGATGGACGGATGGACAGATGGAATGAATGATCAGAAAAGGCTTCATGAAGAAAGTGAGACTGAGCTGCATCTCCCTGGATAGATATAAAAGCAGAGGAATCTCCTCTTGAGTCGGGAGTGACCCAGTGTCCTGGTCCAGGGAGGAGGTCAGCCTGGCAGCCTGGCTTGACTGGGGACACTTGTGGTGGATTTCAGAGGCCCTTAAAATGGGGCCAAGTGAGGTTGGGCAGGTCCGAGCCAGCTCAGCACTCCTGAGCCACACCACACAGCTGCCTGAGGGGATGTGTCACTCGGGGAGTTGCTGGGAACCACTGGGCCAACATTGCCATCAGCACCAACAGCTTCAGAGATGGGGACAGAGGCTGGGGTGACTCCAAGGCTGTGGGCGGCACCTGCTGCAGAGAAGGGACAGGCACAGAGACACTACTGGGATACTGGCCTTCCCCATGCCCTGTGCCTAGGTCACAGCCTACACACTGCAGCCCTGTGCCCCTCACACCCAGCAGGTTCCTGCTCCAGCACAGCTCCTGGACTGGCCCCAGGTGCTGGCCCCGGGGTTTCGATCCAAGCATAATTCATGGAAGCATGTGTTTGGCAGCGGGACCTAGCTCACCGTTTTAGGTACGTGGTTCTCAACTTTCCCCAGCCTGTCCCACCCTCTCCTGTCTCTGGAAAAGTCTGCTTTCTTTCTCTGGGGCTTCTTCCCCTTTGCCCTCCAAGTCTTAAGCATGGAACCCTTCCTTTCTCCATGGAGTCTGGGGGAAGCAGGCTAGTCTCAGGGTACCCTGCAGGAAGGGCCCCCACAGTGTAGCAGCCACCTTCAGGTTCCAAGAGCAGGACACAGCCTTTGCCCAGGGCCTGTGTTGGGACTGGGCAGGGTCAGGGCTCCTCCCCTCTCCCAGGGCAGATGTCTGAGTGAGGGATAGAGAGGCCAGTTCTGATGAGGGGCCCTGCAGTGGCCTTAGAGACAGTCCCTGGGACCCCAGGGTCTAGGCTGAGGGCTGGATGCTCATCCAGTGTGGGAGGGCCACACGGGGGCCTCGGCACACAGGTCACCCCAAGAGGAGACCAATGGAAGGCACAGAGAGGACTCTGGGTCTAGGCTGCAGCTCTGTGGCTTGTGCTGGGTCGGGAGGACCTGGGGACACCGAGGGACAGATGAGTCTGGGTGAGGTCGGAGAGCCCAGCTCTCCCAGGACAGTCACAAGAAAGGAGAGGTTCTCTTGGGGCAGAGATGTGTCTGTCCCTGGAGTCCCGTCACCTCTGGGGTCCAGCATCTCTCTGTTCACGGGTCGACCTCCCGCCTTCATTTGAGGAAGGGCAGCTTAGACTCAGGAGGTGACTAGTGGGGAGTAAACAGGGGTGCAGAGAACTCCAGGGCCACCAGGTGAAGTCCAGGAGCATCAGAGGCTGCTGGGGTGGGCATGGGGGCTGCGGTGACCAAAGTCTGGGTGAGCAGCCCCAAGAACCCAGCCGATGTGAAGGGTCCTGTGGTCAGGCTGGTGGGACTTGGTCAATGGCAGATCCCCAGGGTTTGTCTGGGTGGAGCCCGTGCTTTACCAGGAGAGCTGAGTGGGCCTGGTGTCCCAGGGGACGGGAGGCTCCAGGCCATGCCAGGCTTGGGCCTCCCGACACACTGCCAGGACAGTTTTGTGTGCTGTGGGAGAGACTCCTGGATTCCAAACTCAGACTGCAGAAACCAGGAAGGAGGGAGCACAGCCTGGCCTGGGTACACACGGGGAAATCGCTGCAGAGGACATGACTGGGCCAGGACACTTGGGAAAGGGGACTTGGGAAGGCCCCTAGGAAGGTGCAGGACTATTTGCTCTCCAGAGGGCTCCAATCAAAAGGAGGGAATTAAGAGGGAGGGAGAGGCCCTGGGTGGAACAGATGGACACACCATGAACCCTCCCAGAGACTTTAGACAGAGAGGTGCTCCACACACCCCACGCTACCTCTGCCATCTCTCACCCCCTCCTCTGTCCACACAGGTCAGCCCAAGGCCACCCCCTCGGTCACTCTGTTCCTGCCATCCTTTGAGGAGCTCCAAGCCAACAAGGCCACACTGATGTGTCTCATGAGTGACTTCTCCCAACCCTCACCCCACCCACAGGGGCCTGGAGCTGCAGGATCCCAGGGGAGGGATCTCTCTGCATCCCAAGCCATCCAGCCCTTCTCCCTGTACCCAGTAAACCCTCAATAAACATCCTTTGTCAACCAGAAATCCTGCTTCCTCTCTTCGTTTCTTATCTCTCATATAATTTGATGCTTCTCCTGGGTTCTCAGTGTGGCGTTGGGGGAATCCTGGCACCAGTGGGAAAGTAGCCTGCAGGAGAGGATCACAGCCTCCCAGGTGTGTCTCCTGGGGAAATAGGCCAGGAGAGGAAGAGACGGCTCACTGAATACCGGTCCATTCATTCTCTCCCACCTCCCCTTCCTCCTTGCAGCTTACCCCTCCAACTTGCTGCCTGCATTTTGGAGGGAGCTATTTCTGGCTGAGCCTCCAGATACACCCTCTGTCCCTGTCCTGATCTGGACCTTCTCCCCACCCACGGCCTCTCTTTCCTCAGCCTGGAAATCCTACTCTGGGTCTGGAGTCCCTCTGCTTCTGGCTCTGGCCCCTGGAATGCCCTCCCTCCTCTCTGCCCAACTCCTCATACCCAAGGGCTGGACTGTCTAGGACACTCCCACACCTTGAAATTCATGAGCTCTTAAATTTTGGGCCCACCTTGACTTTACACCTGACAGCAGGTTCAAAGGTGTGAGAAAAATGGAGGAAGCCAGGAAGGAAACACACATGAAAGGCCTGAAGAGGATCAGGAGACTTGCAAAAGATAGGCTCTGAGCTCCCCAGGAACCAGTGCAAGAAGGTTAGTAGGTGCTCCATCATTTTTTTTTTTTAGATGGAGTCTCGCTGTGTCGCCCAGGCTGGAGTGCAATGGCATGATCTTAGCTCACCGTAACCTCTACCTTCCAGGTTCAACCAATTCTCCTGTCTCAGCCTCCTGAGTAGCTGGGATTACAGGTACTTGGCACAATGCCTGGCTAAATTTTGTATTTTTATTAGAGACAGGGTTTCACCAGTTGTTCAGGCTGGTGTGCTCCATCATTTCTAAGAGATTAAACAAGTCTGCTCAAGGGAAATTGGTGTTTTCAATGCTGAGACCAGGCAGCTCATCATAATTAAAAGTGGGGATGTGTTTTACCCAAGGCCTCACTCTCGATGGGATTTGGGCACCGACATGTGCACAGGTGACTGCCTGGCAGCCCTAGGACATGGAGATTTTCTCAGATGTTTAGCACAGGAAGTCACTGGTCATCTTTGGGGGAAGCATCATTTTTGGGAAATACTTCTCCATTGGATCCTGAGCCTCAGGTGGAAAACCAGGTTCTGTGTTGGGAATTTCTCTGTGAGGCTCCCTGGGTCTGGGGCTCCAGCTGCTCTCTGAGAAGAAGGTGTGAGAGGAGAGAGCGTGGCCCAGCTACACCCAGCCCCTCCTGTATGGTTCCTGCTGAGCAGGGTGTTCGAGGGTTGGGGGCACCAGCAGTGGTCAGGCCTGTGTTTCTGTGGGTGGGGCCAGGGAGGGGCACTCGGGGCATCCTAGGGAGTCTCTCTGATGGCTCCTGTTTGACTTCCCTGTGGCTGCTGTCACAAATGATCCCGAATTTAGAGGCTTAAAACATCACATATTGATTCTCTCCTGGTGTGGAGTCAGACGTCCAAAATGAATCCTAGAGTGCTAAAGTCAGGGTGT
>NW_016808906.1:4206-6568 GCF_001698545.2 Rhinopithecus bieti | reverse complement strand
CATCCTGTCCTCCTCTTTGGAGAGGCCCAGACTCCTCCAGCCTCTTGCCTCTAAATCATTTTGCTTTTCAGCCTCACTAATTCGTGCAGGGTTCCTTGTCTCATCCACACATTTATTGGGCACCTACTGACTACATGCCCTGCTGGGCTCCAGGTCCTGTGCACCCAGTAAGAACAGCTCAGTTCTGGTACAGATCTTAGGGTGAGTGAGGCAGACCCACCCCTGAGGCCTGCCCCGCCTAGGCCTGCAGACGTGTTTTCCTCAGCCCCACCAGAGCCCACTGCGAGGGTAGCTTTTCACCGAGCCAAGGTGGCCCGTGTGCCCAGACAGCCCAGATTACAGTGGGCATACTCTGGGGCAGACGCCGGCAGGGCTGCCTTGTTATCTCAGACGCTGACGTCACCTGTCTGCGGGGGGCGCAGGGGGGCCACTTCCCGGGGCCAGGCAGGAAGCCCGCCCAGTGCAGGGAGGGAGGTGCCCAGGCCCATCTGAAGCTTGCTGGGCCCAGGGGACCAGAGCCCCTGGGTTCCTTGGTGCAGCCAGGCCCCACTCTGCACCCCCCAGGCCTCCTGGGCTGGCCTGGCCCTGCCCCTCTGTCTGCCCTTCCCCACGCCCAAAGCCTGCAGGACAAGTGGACAGCCCAGGCCAGCTGTGGTCTTGCATGCTCTGCTGAGCTCCCTGAGTCCAGGTTTTGGGGGCAGTGGCTTTGGGCCAGGGCTCAGGGGTTTATTTCACAGGTCCTTCCAGGTGCCCCACGGTTGCTGAGTGGGAGAATGGGAGACAGGCACTGGGGACTGGTGACAAGGGACCTCCCGAGCAGGCCCCTGGCACGAACTGAAGGATGGGAGCTAGAGGCAGGGAGAAGCCAAGGGCATTGGGTTTGCACTCAATGGGGCAGGACAGGAGGGACCGGATGCCTGGGGAGGCTGAGCAGGGCTGGACCCAAGACAGGGGATCAAGCCCAGCACAGAGCCAAGCAGCGGGAGGGACCACCCTGCCAGGCCGAGGGAGGAAGACCCGGGGCCTCCAGACACAGTGTACCAGAGGAGAACCCTTCACGTCCATGCAGCACCCATGTGGTACTTGAAGCTGGGCCCCTGAACTCAGGACCTTCCCTCACAGGACCCCTTGGCAGCCATGCAGGTGGGGCTCACTCCCCTTTCTACTCGCCACCCTGCAGAGGCAGCTTCTGGCCAGCTGGCCCACCCGTGGAAACCCCACCTGGCCCACCCCCCAGCTCCTGTGTGTTCCCAGGGGCATCTGATCCTTCAGCCTGGCTCCTCTTTCCTCCCCAGCCACTTTTGCTGCCATTCCAGACAGCCAGGCCCAACTCCCTGCTGGGTCCCCAAATGTCAGGGCGTCTCTCTCACCTCTGTTCCCTCCTCCTGGAATGCCCTTCCTGCTGCTTCATGGCACACTTCTCTTGGACCATTTCACAGGTGTCACTTGGGGCTTGAGGATTTCAACCTCATTGGTTTTTAGATTAGAGTCAGAAAGCGGGGAGACCTTCACCTGGAGGCAATGATTCAAAGACAGGCAGATTTCTTCTCTCCATCGACCCGCACAACCATCTTGGCAGCCCATTTTACAGAGAAGGCTAGACCAAAGGAATGAGGTGCCTTTCAAAGGTCACACAGAGCCAGGAGAGACTCTTCTCCACACTGACAGCCACTGGGACCCCAGCCTTAGTGCTCCCTGTGTGTGTCTGTCACTGTCATTGTGGAAAATAAAAGGTCCCGAAAGGACAGTCTCAAGTTCTGGTCCTGGTCTTAGATGTGACTTATGATGACTTCAAATCTATAAGACACAGATGCAGTGGGTGAATTGAGGTAGCCTCTTGTTTCTTAGCCAAAGAACTTGTTCAAGAAGTTTTCTTAGCAATGAGCTTCCAATTATCACACTAGGATGCTGTAGAATTGTGGTGGAAAGGGTGGTAGATAGGCGGGTTGATAGATGGTTGGATGAATTGATGGATGAATGGACGGATGGATGGATAAATGGAAGGATGGATGGATGGATAAACGGATGGATGGATAAACGGATGGACGAATGGATGGATGGATGAATAAACGGATGGATGGATGGATGGACAGATGGATGGATGGATGGACAGATGGATGGATGGATGGATGGATGGATAAACGGACGGACGGATGGATGAATGGATGGATGGATGGATGATCGGTGGATGGGTAGGTGGGTGAATGGATGGAGATTGGAATGGATGGATGGATGGATGAGTGAATGTGTAGGTAGATGGAAGGATGTGTGGGATGGATGCGTGGATGAGTGGATGGGAAGGTGGGTGTGTGGATGGATGGGTGGATGGATGGATGGATGGATGGATGGATGGATGGATGAG
>NW_016808906.1:0-4125 GCF_001698545.2 Rhinopithecus bieti | reverse complement strand
GGATGGATGGATGGATGGATGGATGGATGGATGGATGGATGGATGGAAAAACGGATGGACAGATGAACGGACAGATAGATGGGTGGATGGATGGATGGATGGATGGATGGATGGATGGATGATGGGTGGATGGGTAGGGGGGTGAATGGATGAAGGTTGGAATGGATGGATGGATGGATGGATGGATGGATGAGTGAATGTGTAGGTAGATGGAAGGATGTGTGGGATGGATGGGTGGATGAGTGGGTGGGAAGGTGGGTGTTTGGATGGATGGATGGATGGATGAATGGATGAGTGGGTAGAGGGAAAGATGAATGGATGGGTGAATGGGGGATGTGTAGACATGAGGATGAATGTAGATGTATGAATAAGTAAATGGATGAGTGAAAAGCAGGTGGGTGGATGGAAGGGTGGGTGAACAGTTGGATGGAGGAATGAATGGATCCTCAAATAGCACTTTCTTTGGCTAAAGTGTTGTAACCTTGAATCATGGAGAATGATTGCCAGGCACCCTCCACTCTGTGAGTCTCTGTTTCTCTGCCATGACCCCTAGGGCCACACAGCAGTGTGACTTCTCAATCCCCAAATAAGGTGGACAAAGTCCGCCCTGAAAAGCCCAGGGAGCAGGAAGTCCGGGTGGGGTGGGGGGCCCTGCTCCTGGAGCTGAAGTCAGTTCCTTCTTTTCTAAACAATGAGGCCTGGCCTGATCTTTGCCGCACCTTCACCCTACTCCACCCGAGCTCCCTCCACATCTGATGGGGCTCTAGGGCCCTCAGAGCTGGATGCAGGGAGCTGGGGGCTGGAGCAGGAGGGCCAAAAAGAGCAGAACCCACATAGTTTGCAAAGGGCTCAGTCGTGGAAATGCTGCCTTCCCTGCAGCCAAGGCTACCGGAACCAGTTTCCCCCAAGCTTCTTTCTGTAGGGAGACAGAAGCTGGGGGTGATGGTAGGGCCTACTCCTCACCATCCCTTGTTGGCCAAGACATAACTTTGGTTTCTTATTTTCATCTTTCTTCTTCAAGTCCATAGTTGGAAGGCCCTGCATCCCCTTCTGTCTCCTGTGTCCTCTTCCTTACAGTCATCCTGCTGTGTCCACCCACTTCCCTTTCCTTGGCCCTCTCTCTGCCCACCATGGCCAGTCTGGCAGAGGAGGAGGCTGGAAGGGAAGAGTAGGAAGGAAAATCAAGTCTGCCCTTGCCAGGGCATGGAAGACCAGACTTTCCAACCATGGCTCCCAAGTTCAGTGACCAAGCTGGGGCTCTCAGGTCAAAGCAGGGGCTCTCCTCTGTTCCAGCTCTGTCTTCTGCATTGGCAGGAGGGAGCTTCTCCCACAGAACTGCCCCCTGGAACAGAAGGACAAGCTGAAAACCAGAGAATCTCCCCGCCTGGTGCTAAGGGCAGTCAGAGTGTTCCATGGCCCTGGAGACACCATCCACCGCCCTCCCAGTGGGCTTTCTGGAAGCCCAGAGATGGCTCCAGGGGCTCCGCCTTCCTGGAACTCATAGATCGCTTTCCACATGGAAATAAGGGATCTATTCTGAGCGTAGGGGTGCTGCAGTACAGAGCAGGGGCAGGGCCGGGAACTGGGGACACATGCCTGTGCAGATCCAAAATGAACAAGGTCCGTCCTGCGCGTGCTCCACCCCAAATTCCACCTGTTCCCACACAGCTGGTCCAGGGAACATCTGGGTAGTGACAGTGGCTGTACCTCACATGCCCTCCATGGTTAGGTGCCAGCAGCATGTTCCACAAGCATCACCTTTGAAACCCTGAAGGAGTCAGGACTGTCACTGTTCCAGACACGGAGAAAGAGGATCAGTCTCCATTAAGTGGCTTTCCCACAGACACATGTTAAGTGGCACAAGAGCCAGGAGTTTGAGCCCGGGTGAGCCCAACCCCAGTCAAGGTTTCAGGGGCCGCCCGCAATCCCTGGCGAGGGGCACCCCAGAGAGGCCTGAACCCAGCCCCTGCAGCCCAACCTGGGTGGAGGCTAATCCAGCAGCTAGGAAGGGCATGGGTCCAGGAGACGGCAGAGCAGGGGACGGAGGGCTGCAGCTCAGGGTGCCCCTGGGGAGCTGCGGTTCTCAGTGGAGGCTGCTCCTGCACTGAGACTCGGGCACCCTTTCACCTGCTGATGCCCAGACACTGCTGAGACCTACACAACAGACCCACAGCCTGGGTCAGCATAGACAGGGCTACTTCCTGGCTCCTCCTGATCATTGCTGAATGAATGATGAGTGAATGAATGAATTAACAAATGATGGCTGACTGATGAAAAGCACGAACACAGATGGAGCCAGAGCTGCTGGAGAGCAGAGGCAGGGGCACAACTCCCTCCTGTGCCAGTGTGCACACACAAACACACGGGTGCACACACAGACGCACAGACACACATGCATACACATATGTCCCCACACATGCAAACACACATTCATATACACACACGAACACATACACACACACAAACACACGGGTGCACACACACACGCACAGACAAACATGCATACACATATGTGCCCACACATGCAAACACACATTCATATGCACACACGCACACACACACACAGATGGTTGCACACGCATGCACAGACACACATGCATACACATATGTGCCCACACATGCAAACACACATTCATATACACACATGAACACACACACACGGGTGTACACACGCATGCACATATGTGCCCAAACATGCAAACACACATTCATACACACACACGAACACATACACGTGCAGTAGGCCTCCTTGATCAAGGCCTCCAGAGCTTTGTCCTTCCTCAGGTTCCAGTGACCCAGAAGACCCACCATGTTGTCTTGCCCCAGCCCAGGGCCCCAAGTGAGTGTATCAGGATCCCTGAGCCTGCCCCGAAATCTCTGGGTTTCCACTGCTCCCAACAGGAAGCCATGCTGCATGCATGAGGCCTCCCTCACCTGCAAATCTCCTCTGATCCTGCCAACCCCCAGGTGAAGGCAGCCAGGGGGACCCCAGTGACCCAGAGCAGGGCCCAGGAAGGGGACCAAAGGCCCAGAGGGGCCTTGCTCCTGGAGCCGACTCCACTCAACCCCAGGGCACAGAGGGAAAACAGGCGCTGTGACCAGGCCCCCCAGGAGGGTCATGGGTGCAAGCTCAGCAATCCTAGGCCATCATGCGGCTGCAGGCCCAGCCTGTTGCTAGGATTAGTCCCGGATTAGCCCACTGAGGTCCCAGAGGCTCGAGTGTCCTGGTCACCAGTGCTATAGAAACCTGGCCAGAGGCAGGGGTGGAGACAGGTTCCTCCTTGATGGGCTCTTCCCTCCAGGCCCAGTCTGAGCCTCACCCTTTCCTGAGCCAGCTCTGGAGTGCCAGGGTCCTGAGCTCCCACCCCTAGCCCTGTGGGAACCCTTCTCCACAGAGCTCTGCACCCAGGGAAGTGATAGGTTTCCAGAATCAGCTGTTTTCCAGATCCCAGAATGAAAACGGATGACCAATCATGTTTGTGCCTGAAGTGGAAAAGTGAAGCATTTGTTCTCTCCCTTCCCAGATGCTCCTTAATACAGAAAACATCAGAACTGGTTCACCCTGCAGCCCCAGGAGCACCCTGGAGATTCCCTTCCAGGCCCAGCCCAAGTACCGCCTCCTCAGAACGCTCCTCCCCTCACCGACCCCTGTCCCATCTGTCTTTGCCCTGAAGGAAGGCCAAGTTGGGGTTGTGGGGCCCGGACCACGTCTCAAGGCCAGGTCGCAGCCCATTGCGGGACAGCTCGAGAGGCTGTGAGAGCTCCCTGTGATATCTGAGAGGCCAGCAGGAGGAAGGCCACAGTCAGTAACCAAGACATGACCACTTGCCCAGGCTGGGCTGAGCTCCTGGCCAGGGACCTCTTGGCAACATGACCTAGCAGGTGCTGTCTGTCCATTATTCCCTTCTCACAGATGTCCCCATCCTCTGTGGACATGACGGTTTAGCCCTGAAGCTCCAAATGCATCTTTCTCCCTTTCCTCCACCAGGTGATGCCATCCTTCCCAGGGCCATCCTGGGCTCTTCACTCCTCTAGGCCCTCAGCAAAGGGGAAGGGAGGAAGGGGAAGGAAGGAAGGAAGGAAGAAATGAAGGAAGGAAGGAAGGAAGGAAGGAAGGAAGGAAGG
>NW_016808905.1:1039582-1043900 GCF_001698545.2 Rhinopithecus bieti | reverse complement strand
AAAATTAGTTCAGGACCCACGTGAATGACAGTCACAAAATTTAATATCCTTTTTTTTTTCTTTTTCTTTTGAGACGGAGTCTTGCTCTGTTGCCTGGGCTGGAGTGTAGTGGCGCAATCTTGGCTCACTGCAACCTCTGCCTCCTGGGTTCAAACTATTCTCCCACCTCAGCCTCCCAAATAGCTGGGATTACAGGCTCCTGCCACCACGCCCAGCTAATTTTTTGTATTTTTTAGTAGAAACAGGATTTCACTATGTTGGCCAGGCTGGTCTCAAACTCCTGACCTTGTGATCTGCCCGCCCTGGCCTCCCATCCCAAAGTGTTGGGATTATAGGCATGAGCCACCACACCCGGCCCAATATCCATTTTCATATGTGACTCTGCCAAAGGTCAGTGTAAAACATAAGCTCCTTAAAAGTAGAAGCACACTTCTGTGGTTTCCTACACAGACTAGAGCAATATCTCACATAGGCAGTAGGTGATTAATAGGTATTTGTTAAAGAAACACAGCTTTCAACATTTTAAATCTGCTTCTCCAGACCCCCACCTTTCCTGTTGGTAGGTCACTTTGCTGATGAAGCCAACTCTTTTCCAGCTCCCACAAACAGGGGACTTTTCCTGCATGATCTAGGTCCTAGAGTCTAGGACAAGACCCACTTCAGGCAGGCTTGCTGGGAAATGCCTGCCCTGGCCTCTCCCGACAGTAGGTGGGCTATTACTGCTCCAGCCCACTGTCAAACCCACTTTGGGTCCAGAAATCAGTCATGTAAGATTTGCAGCAGGATTCTGTTTCCCAGGAAGCCCAAACTATAATTACGTACAATATAAAAATCTGCTTTCTTTAACTTCTAAATCAAAACAGGGTAAAAGACTCTATAAAAAAAATCATTCAATTAAAAGTTCTCAACTGTGAATATGAAACTTTAGGGCTGACATTGTGATTAAGAGCCATCAAGATTAAGCAAGTTTCGTTGCCCAAAACTCAAACCAACATTTATGCTCCCTTCTCTTGGTGCGTTACAATCCATCCCAACTCACCTCTCATCACTCTCACACTCATCCTCCTTTTCCTCTTAGAAAACAACACCACACTCTGCACAATTCCTGCAGACTGCTAACGCTAGAAGCACACATGGCTCTACTGAGCCCCCAGAAAATCACTTTAGTTTTGATAGTTACTACTTAAAATATTGTCCCCACCCCCACTTCCTCGAGTCACTGTCCAATCTGCTTTAACAATCACTCAGTGGATCTGACAGTTCATCAGACTGGAAGAACTATACCTCAAGGGAAGAGACACTAGCTTTTCCCCCCTGTGGAGGATCTGACAAAACCCCACTCTCCCCTTCACATGCTGAAGGAACTAGCTCTAGGTCCCCAGAATGCCAACCCTTGGAAAAGAAGATAAAAAAAGAAGAAGAAAAAAAAAAAAAAAAAAAAAAGGAAAGGAAAAGAAAGGAGTAAACATTTTCTTCAAGCACCAAGTTACAACAAGCTATGCAAGACTGCGCATTAAAATTTGTCAAGCCATAGATCCTGTGAGTTAAAGAAATCTAAACCAAATATCTGAAATAGTTTAACCCTTATTAAAAAAGGCTAAAATGAGGGTAAATCCAGTCAGTCACCATTTGTCAAAGAAAAATAAATTTGCAAAGTAGCTTCACAGTAAACATTTGAAAAATTTGCTTAAAAAATCCAATAATGATACAAAAAGTTACTCAGGTGTGGTGGCACATGCCTGTAATCCCAGCTACTTGGAAGGCTGAGGCAGAAGAATCACTTGAACCTTGGAGGCGGAGGTTGCAGTGAGCTGAGATCATGCCATTGCACTCCAGCCTGGGAAACAAGAGCAAAACTCTGTCTCCAAAAAAATAAACAAATAAAAATGAAAATAAAAATTAAAAAAAAATGTAATT
This sequence comes from Rhinopithecus bieti, assembly GCF_001698545.2. Lineage (NCBI taxonomy): Eukaryota > Metazoa > Chordata > Mammalia > Primates > Cercopithecidae > Rhinopithecus > Rhinopithecus bieti. The sequence goes on along the minus strand of NW_016808905.1, from coordinate 1,041,983 downwards.
TTTTTTTTTTTTGATATGGAGTTTCGTGCTTGTCACCCAGGCTGGAGTGCAATGGCATGATCTCTGCTCACTGCAACCTCCACTTCCCGGGTGCAAGCGATTCTCCTGCCTCAGCCTCCCGAGTAGCTAGGACTACAGGGATGCACCACCACACCCGCCTAATTTTGTTGTTTTAGTAGAGATGGGGTTTCACCATATTAGCCAAGCTGGTCTCGAACTCCTGACCTCAGGTGATCTGCCTGCCTTGGACTCCGAAAGTGATGGGATTACGGTCGTGAGCCACCATACCCAGCTAATAATGTAATTTCTTTCAACAAACTGAATATGGGAAAGTATATACTAAATATCTATTTTTTTTTTTGTAATGGTCCTTGGAGAGCAGGGCTACCCCACAGGCAGTATGCCCAGAGTAGCCGAGATTTTTAAATTTCAAGAGGCCAGGCATGGTGGCTCATGCCAGTAATCCCAGAACTAAGGGAGGCTGAGGCAGGCCCATCACCTGAGATTAGGAGTTCGAGACCAGCCTGGCTAGCACGGTGAAACCCCGTCACTACTAAAAATACAAAAATTAGCTGGGCGTGGTGGTGTATGCCTGTAGTCCCAGTTACTCAGGAGGCCAAGTCAGGAGAATCGCTTGAACCCAGGAGGCAGAGGTTGCAGTGAGAGATCACGCCACTGCACTCCAACCTGGAAAACACAGCAAGACTCTGTCTCGAAAAAAAAAGTAAAATAAAATTTCTAAAGAAAAAAATTCATGCCAATTTGTCTACAATAATCCAAAAATGTTAAATTTGCCAACCTTCAACTTTTTTTTTTTTTTTTTTTTTTTTGGGATAGGGTTTTTTGTTCTTGTTGCTCAGGCGGGGGGGCCATAGCATGATCTTGGCTCACTGCAACCTCTGCCTCCCGGGTTCAAGCAATTCTCCTGCCTTGGCCTTCCGAGTAGCTGAGATTACAGGCCCATGCCTGGCTAATTTTTGTGTGTTTTTTTTTTTGTGAGAACAAATTAATTTATTTAGCACTTTTTCCATTCCTTATCATCAGGAGGATTGATTTCAACTTCCTTTTCACCTACATCAGACCAGTTGGCACTCAAAACTGTACCACCAGACTCCATAAAGGATTTGTTCATGGCACATTTCATGAGAACCATCTGAATAGATCTGCTGAAATAACATTTAAAGCTGCATTTCCCTCCAACTTTTCATTCTTTTCTTCTTCTTTGATTTCACCCACTAATTTATCCCAGTTTCTTGTATAAGGAGATGATGATGGATATAGATAGGCTCTTTACACCTGCTATGAATCGTTTTGGCATAGGCACATCTCCTTGCCCCTCTAGCTTTTCCCATCTCACAGCCTCTGGCTTTTTCAGTTTAATTTCAATCTTTGTTGAAACTACTTTCAATGTGCTCTGTTCTGGTATTACAGGATGAAGTTCCAGTTTCAAATTGTGATCCTCCCCAGAAGGAAGTTTAACCAAAGCAGATCACTCTTTCTGAAAAGTCCACATTTACATCATTCTTCTGAACATTCTTGATCATAAGTGTAATGACTACTTGAGATTGATACCAGTCACATTTGATTTTTGACTGATGCGTCCACACCTCAGATTCTGAACCATTCTGAGCTTCTTGACATCTTTTAATCCAGACACTGAAATTAGCATCTGCACTAATTTTTGTCCTTCTGTAAAAATTTCTAGGGCAGCAGCATAGTTTTTTTCATAATATTCACATATTCCTTTTCTCAACATAGCAGTGTAATTATTTGGATTGAGTTCGACAGACTTCTTTGCATCAGCAACAGCAACACAGTAATTCCGAAGAAGAATGTGACAATAACCTCTTTGACACGAATATTGTGCATCATCTGGTTTCTGTTCCAAAGCCTTAGTCAGCAACTCTAACACCGCTTGGGGGTCCTCGTCTATTACAGCATCCAAGCAGCTTTGGAAAAACCTCTGGGATGTTGCAGGTCCTGCTGCAGCTGCTGCCATCTCTCATAGTCACTGTTGCTGCCACCGGAGCTGCTACTATCGCGGTTACCACCTCCACCACTGCCCAAGGGGGAAACTTCTCAATTTTTGTATTTTTAGTAGAGAAGGGGTTTCTCCATGTTGGTCAGGCTGGTCTTGAACTCCCGACCTCAGGTGATCTGCCTGCCTTGGCCTCCCAAAGTGCTGGGATTACAGGCGTGAGCCACTGTGCCCGGCCAACTTTCAACTCTTAACAGAAGTTTAGATGTTCAATTAGTTTTTAATTTTGTCTTCTGTAAACATTTTGCTAATAACAGTTCTGTGCAAAAAGAATCTTACTGACGCCGGGCGCGGTAGCTCAAGCCTGTAATCCCAGCACTTTGGGAGGCCGAGATGGGCGGATCACGAGGTCAGGAGATCGAG
>NW_016808905.1:1017795-1038879 GCF_001698545.2 Rhinopithecus bieti | reverse complement strand
AAAAAAAAAAAAAAAAAAAAAAAAAAAAAAAAAAAAGAATCTTACTGACAAACATAGTTGACATAGTCCAAATCCAACACAAATAGAAGTCTAACACAAAAAAGCTAAAAAAGTTTTATCTTTATCAAATCTAGCATCCCAAAGAACCCAGTCTTATCCTGGGCAGCAAATAAAATATAAACTCCCAGAGACTTAGCATTTTACACATGGACAGGACCTTAAGATCACCTAATCCAATTGCTTTATTTGACAGAAAAGGAAAAGGCGGCCCACAGGGGCTGAATGATTTATCCACATCAGTAGCCCTGTGTGGTTTCCACAGAATGGCTGACCACTAAATAATTTTTTTTTTTTGAGACGTAGTTTCACTCTTGTTGTCCAGACTAGAGTACAATAGTGTGATCTTGGCTCACTACAATCTCCGCCTCCTGGGTTCAAGCAATTCTCCTGCCTTGGCCTTTTCTACTAGTTGGGATTACAGGCATGCGCCACCACTCCCGGCTAATTTTGTATTTTTAGTATAGATGGGGTTTCTCCCTGTTGACCAGGCTGGTCTCAAACTCCCAACCTCAGGTGATCCACCTGCCTCGGCCTCCCAAAGTGCTGGGATTACAGTGAGCCATCCCACCTGGCCTGAAGAATTATTTTAACCCTGGTTTGTGATCAATCTGATCACCAGTTCATCTAAATGAGATCCTTGAAGGCAGATGTGAATCATGCCACCGTGAACACGAATTGCTGATGGTGTGAAGGAAATGTCACACAGGCAGGCTCCTTCTATGGTAGAGTCTGTTAGATGAACAAGTTTCAGGAGGACCACACTCAGTCGTAAGACTGAAATGGAGCTGGATCTCTAGCAAAAGCAATATAAGATTCAAAAGATTATTAGCCATAATCCTCTTTTAGGTATGTCTTATGGGCTACAATATCACCAACGGGCTAACAACAGAAGAAATATGGTTTCTTAAGCACACTAAAACTGTCTATAATATTTATGTTATCAACCATTTGTTTGATTCATCTTCTTTTATAAACACTGGGCCACAGGAGGTACCTTTTAATTGAATGGAAAATAATTCACTAAGTGTCACATTAGAGTCTGAAAGAACCAATTAAGCTTTATAATTTACACTTGTGAAATAACTTAACTGGCTTAATTAAATTTGCTCCAAACATTTCCTTTTATCCCTTTGTGGCCTACCATTTTAGAAATGACCAATTAAATTAAAATTTCATTTTCAGGCCAGGTGCTGTTGCTCACGCTTATAATCTCAGCACATTGGGAGGCTGATGTGGGAGAAGTGCTCAAGCTCAGCAGTTTGACACCAGCCTGGGTGATACAGTGAGACCTTGTCTCTACAAAAAAAAATTTAAAAATAAGCGTAACATGGTGGTGCACACCTGTAGTCCCAGCTACTTGGGAGGCTGAGGTGGGAGGACTGCTTGAACCTGGGAGGTAGAAGCTGCAGTAAGCCAAGACTGCACTCCAGCCTGGGCGACAGAGCAAGACACTGTCTCCAAAAAAAAAAAAACAAAATTCATTTAAATTTTGTATACTTTGATTTTAATTTCTTGTACAGACATTTCCCATGTTGGCTCCAACATTATTTCCTACCTTTTTCAGTTCTGTTACACTCTTTTCCAGACTCTTGAACAGCCTCCATTAAGTTCAGCTAATATCACAATCTCACAATGAATAACAAAGACGTTCTATAATATGCAACATGTTAAAAGTCAGTTCATACCCATGACAGTTATTAAGCCACTATGCAACAATGAAATATTGTTACATGACTAAATCTATGAAATTACTTCTTTATTCTTTTTTGTTTCTTTTTTGAGATGGAGTGTTGCTCTGTCGCTCAGGGTGGAGTGCAGTGGTGGGATCTCGGCTCACTGCAACTTCTGGCTCCAGGGTTCAAGCAATTCTCCTGTCTTACCCTCCTGAGTAGCTGAGACTATAGGCGCACACCACCGCACACAGCTAATTTTTGTATTTTTTTTTTTTTTTGAGACGGAGTTTTGCTCTTATTGCCCAGGCTGGAGTGCAATGGCACGATCTTGGCTCACTGCAACCTCCACGTCCCAGGTTCAAGCGAATCTCCTGCCTCAGCCTCCCTAGTAGCTGGGATTACAGGCATGTGCCACCATGCCTGGCTAATTTTGTATTTTTAGTAGAGACAGGGTTTCTACACGTTGGTCAGGCTGGTCTCGAACTCTCAACCTCAGGTGATCCGCCTGCCTCGGCCTCCCAAAGTGCTGGGATTACAGGCATGAGCCACCATGCCCGGCTAATTTTTGTATTTTTAGTAGAGACGGGGTTTTACCATATTGGTCAGATTGGTCTCGAACTCCTGACCTCAGGTGATCCACCTGCCTTGGCCTCCCACAGTGCTGGGATTACAGACGTGAGTCACTGTGCCCAGCCCTTTACTTTTTTGACACAGTGTCTAGCTCTGTCATCCAGGCTGGTGTGATCTCGGCTCACTGCAGTCTCTAACTTCTGGGCCCAGGTGATCCTCCCACCTCAGTCTCCCAAGTAGCTAGGACTACAGGCGTGCGCCATTATGCCCAGACTAAATTTTTTGTAGAGACAAGGTCTCACTATGTTAGCCAGGCTGGTCTTCAACTCCTGGACTCAAGGGATCCTCCCACTTCAGCCTCTCAAAGTGCTGGAATCACAAGCATGAGTCACCACACCCAGCTATTTCCTTTCTTCCTCCCTCCCTTCCATCCTTCATTTTATTTCCATAGGTATTTGGGGGAACAGGCATTTGGTTACACAAATTCTTTAGTGGTGATGTGTGAAATTTTGGTGCACCCATCACCCAATATTTCTCTACTATTAATAAGATCCTAGTATGCCAAAAAAATGAAGTTGAACCTTATCTCTCCTCATCTATAAAAATTAACTCAAAATGACGCAGGCCGCAGTGGGTCATGCCTGTAATCCCAGCACTTCGGGAGGCCGAGGCAGGCAGATCACCTAAAGTCGGGAGTTTGAGACCAGCGTGACCAACATGGGGAAATCCTGTCTCTACTAAAAATACAAAATTAGCCAGGTGTGGTGGCACATTCCTGTAATCCTAGCTACTTGGGAGGCTGAGGCAGGAGAATCGCTTGAACCCGAGGTGGAGGTTGAGGTGAGCCAAGATCACACCATTGCACTCCAGCCTGGGCAACAAGAGCGAAACTCCATCTCAAAACAAACAAACAAACAAACAAAAACTCAACATGGATCAAAGACCTAAATGTAAGTGCTAAAACTTAGAATTCTTAGAGGAAGACATGGTAAATCCTCATGATCTTGGATTTAGTTAAGAAGTCTTAGATATGGTATGAGAAGCACAAGAAACAATTTAAGAATTAAATTTCATCAAAATGAAAACGTTTATGCTTCAAAGGACACCTTCAAAAAAGTGAAAAGACAACACTCAGAATGTGAGAAGATAACTACAAGTCATATATCTGATAGTTGCATCTAGGACATATAAAGAACTCTTGGCTGGACGCATTGACTCATGCCTGTAATCCCAGCACTTTGGGAGGCCAAGGCAGGTGGATCACCTGAGGTCGGGAGTTCGAGACCAGCCTGGCCAAGATGGTGAAACCTCGTCTCTACTAAAAATACAAAAATTAGCTGGGCATGGTAATGCATGTCTTTAATCCCAGCTGCTCGAGAGGCTGAGACAGGAGAATTGCTTGAACCTGGAGGTGGGTGAGCCAAGATTGCACCATTGCACTCCAGCCTGGGCAACAGAGTGAAACTCCAGCCCCCCTGCCCCTCCCCTGCAAAAAAAAAAAAAAAAAAAAAAAAAGGCTGGGCGAGGTGGCTCACGTCTGTAATCCCAGTACTTTGGGAGGCCAAGGTGGGTGGATCACCTGCAGTCAGGAGTTCGAGACCAGCATGGCCAATATGGCAAAACTCCGTCTCTACTAAAGTACAAAAATTAGTTGGGTGTGCTGGCAGGCACCTGTAATCCCAGCTACTCGGGGCTGAGGCAGGAGAATCGCTTGAACCCAGGAGGCAGATTTTGCAGTGAGTTGAGATGGTGCCACTGCACTCCAGCCTGGGCAACAAGGGTGAGACTCCATCTCAAAAAACAAACAAAAACTCTTATAACTCAATAATAAAGACAAATAACCCAATTAAAAAATGGGCAAAGGATCTGAATAAACATCTTTCCAAAGAAAACATACAAATTGAGTAACAAGCACAGGAAAAGATGTTCAACATCATTGTTCTTCAGTGAAAAGGATATCAAAGCCACAATGAGATACCACTTGCTACTCATTACAATGTATAAAAAGATGTGGTACAATAATAAGTGTTGGTGAGAATGTGAAGAAACTGGAATCCTTTATGCTGCTGGTGGGTTATGGACTGGTGGCAACAGTTCAGAAAACAGTTGGGTGCTGAGTGCGGTGGCTCATGCCTGTTAATTCCAGCACTTTGGGAGGCTGAGATGGGTGGGTCACCTGAGGTCAGGAGTTTTGAGACCAGCCTGATCAACATGGAGAAACCCTCTCTCTACAAAAATACAAAATTAGCTGGGCATGGGGGCGGTGCATGCCTGTAATCCCAGCTACTCAGGAAGGCTAAGGCAGGAGAAATCGCTTGAACCCAGGAGGCGGAGGTTGCAGTGAGAGGAGTTGCAACATTGCCCTCCAGCCTGGGCAAAAAAAGCGAAACTCCATCTCAAAAAAATAAAAATAAAAAAAGTAAACAGTCTGGCAATTCCTCAAACAATTAAACAGAGCTATCTGTGACCAGGCAATTCCACACCCAAGTATATACCAAAGAGAAATAAAAACAAATGGCTGGGCGCGGTGGCTCACGCCTGTAATCTCAGCACTTTGGGAGGTCAATGAGGGCGGATCACGAGGTCAGGAGATTGAGACCATCCTGGCTAACACGGTGAAACCCTGTCTCTACTAAAAATACAAAAAAAATTAGCTGGGCTTGGTGGCAGGCGCCTGTAGTCCCAGCTACTTGGGAGGCTGAGGCAGGAGGATAGCGTGAACCCGGGAGGTGGAGCTTGCAGTGAGCTGAGATTGTGCCACTGCACTCTAGCCTGGGTGACAGAGTGAGACTCCATCTCAAAAAAAAAAAAAAAAAAGTTCACACAAAAACTTGTAGATGAATGTTTATAGGAGCATTATTCACAATAGCAAAAAGATAAATAATCCACATGTTCCATCAATGGATAAATGGATAAATAAAATGTATGTCTAGATAATGGAATCAAAAGGAATAAAGTACTGATACAAGCTACAACTTGGATGAACCCTGAAAACATTATGTGAAGTGAAAGAAGCCAGTTACAAAAGCTCACATGTAGATCATTCCATTTATATGAAAGTTCAAAATACGTAAATCTATGAAGACAGAAGGTAGATTAGTTAGGAATGAGGAAGGGGGGTGGTAATAGCTGAGTGTATAGGGTTTGTTTTGGGGTAATAAAATGTTCTAAAATTGACTGCTGATGGTTGTACATACTATGAAAACAATAAAAACCATGGATTGTATACTTCTAATGGATTAACTGTGTGGCATTTGAATTGTTTCAATAAAGCTTTTATTTTTTGAGACAGAGTCTCACTCAATCGCCCAGGCAGGAGTGCAGTGGTGTAATCTTGGCTCACTGCAACCCGTGCCTCCCGGGTTCAAGCGACTCTCCTGTCTCAGCCTCCTGAGTAGCTGGGACTACAGTTGTACACCACACCTGGCAATTTTTTTTTTTTTTAAGACAGAGTTTGGCTCTTGTCCCCCAGGCTGGAGTGCAATGGCACGATCTTGGCTCACTGCAACCTCTGCCTCCTGGGTTCAATTGATTCTCCTGCCTCAGCCTCCCAAGTACCTGGGATTACAGCTGGCTGCCACCACGCCCAGCTAATTTTTGTATTTTTACTAGAGATGGGGTTTCCCCAAGTTGGCCAGTCCTGACCTTAGGTGATCCACCCACCTGGGCCTCCCACAGTGCTGGGAATACATGCTACTGCCTCCTGTCAGATCAGCAGCAGCATTAGATTCTCATAGGAATGCATATCTTATCGAGAACTGTGCCTGCAAGGAATTTAGGTTGGGTGCTCCATATGAGAATCTAATGCCTGATGATCTGTCACTGTCTCCCATCACCCCCACATGGGACCATCTAGTTGTAGGAAAACAAGCTCAGGGCTCCCACTGATGCTACATTATGGTGAGTTCTATAATTATTTCATTATGTATTACAATGTAATAATAATAGAAATACAGTGCACAATAAATGTAACGTTTTTGAATCATCCTGAATCCACCTCCCCTGCAACCCTTTCCACGGAAAAATTGTCTACCACGATCCCGGTCCCTGGTGCCAAAAAGGTGTTGGGGTCTGCTGCTTAAATTGATGCGTTTACATTTCTTTCCAGTCAATTCCCGCAACCACTGTTCTGATTTCTAGCAACATAAATTAGTTTTGTCTACTCAGAAAGTTTTGTTTGTCATATAAATGGTATAAATGGAATCACACAGTATATACCTTATGCGAAGGAAAAGAAGAAACAAAAATGTTTTGAGATTCATCCATGTTAACTTGTGTATTAGTAATTGGTTTTGGTTTGAGACAGGGTCTCACTGTGTCACCCAGGTTGGAGTGCATTGGTGCAACATCAGTTCACTGTAGCCTCAAACCTACAGGGGTCAGGTGATCCTCCCACCTCAGCCTCCCGAGCAGCTGGAACTACAGATGTGCAGCACCATGCCTAGCCAATTTTTTGTACAGATGGTGTTTCACCATGTTGCCCATGCTCGTCTCAAACTCCTGGACTCAAGCAATCTGCCTGCCTGGACCTCCCAAAGCATCGGGATTACAGACATGAGCCACTGTGCCCGACCTCGTTGGTTCTTCCTTATAGCTGACTAGTATTCCAAAATACAAGTGTAATACAACTTAGTTATCCATTCTTCTACTGATGAATACCTGGGCTATGTCTAGGTTTTGTCTACCAGGAGTAAAGCTGCTATAAAATTCTTTTGTGGGCAAGTTTCTGTTTTTCTTTGATAAACATCTACGAACAGAATCACCTTAAAACTTCAAAGTCATAGCATTTATTTAATTCCAGGGCACAGAATGTTTGTGTAAGTGTGTTATCTCCTTAACTGAATAAAACTTACGGCTTCATACAGCACTCAGTGGTTCAGAAACTGAAGCAAATTTCTAAAAGTGTCATTATATATACAGTTGGTGCTTGGGATCCACAGGTTCCAAATCTGCAGATTCAACCAACTATAAATAGAAAATATTCTAAAATATAAAAATAAAAAATAACACTACAACAATTTTTTAAAATTAAAAACCAACATAGTATGACAACTGTTTATACAGCATATACAGTGCACTAGGTATTATAAGTACTCTAAAGATGACTTAAAGTATATGAGAGAAGGCTGGGTGCAGTGGCTCACGCCTGTAATCCCAGCACTTTGGGAGGCCAAGATGGGCAGATCACTTGAGGCCAGGAGTTCAATACCAGCCTGGTCAACATGGTGAAATCCTGTCTCTACTAATAATACAAAAATTAGCCAGGCATGGTGGCACATGCCCGTAATCCCAGCTACTTGGAAGGCTGAAGCAGGAGAATCACTGGAACCCAGGAGGCGGAGGTTGCAGTGAGCCAAGATTGAGCCACTGCACTCCATCCTGTGCGACAAGAGCGAAATTATGTCTCAAAAAAATGAAATAAAATAAGTAAAGTATATGAGAGGATGTGCATAGGTTATGTGCAATTACTATACCATTTTATATAAGAAATTTTATATCTGAGGACTGTGGTATCTCTGTCGGGGGCCCTGGAACCAATCCCTCAAGGATACCAAAGGATGACTATGTAACTTTCTTCATCCATTATATCTCTAAGTTCATCCAAATCTTACCATTAAACTAGTTAGTTGATTTCTGAGACATTTTCCTAATTTGGGGCCACATTTTATTTCAATTGTGAGAATATTTTCTGAAAACTACCTTGATTTAATATAGAATCTCACAACTTCTTTAATTATTATCTGCCTTCTAAAACCATACTTGGTAACTTGGTTAGAATGAAAGTTTTTGGACTTAATTTATGTACAAATGAAAAAAAACAAAAATACTCAAGGGGCTATGAACCCATATCATAAAAAGTGGCCACTGGAAAAGTCATGCTAATTTACTGCATATCAGTTATGCTGGAAACAGAAAATGGGGCTTTGCATTGGTGTCTTGGGTATTATTGAGCCCAAGGGGTCAAATATAATGGTCCATAAAAGCTAAACTATACACTAGTCACATTTTCAATAACCTAAGAGTTCAGGTCAGAAATAGATGAAATCTCGAAGAATTCCACAATCTTAAAACACAGTGCTCAGGCTCCTTACATAGAAGACAGCTGGCTCCTGCCACAGAATTGCCCTTTAACACACCCAACTGCATTGTGAGCTTTATGGCTTTGAAAATTATGACACAATTCTTTTACAACTCCTCCCCTTCACCATTTGTGTCCACATTACCATTGTTACTGTCTGGCATAGCAGTCCTTTTTATAAATCTACCCTAAGGCTCCTTCCATCTTGTACTGTTTCCTTTCTCCCTCCCATCTGCTCCAGAAGAAAAAAATATATATATACTACAGAATCCACCCTTGCCTCACTTTATCATGACGGCATTCCCTATGGAAGCCCTTTGCTCCTTTTCACACACACACAAAAAAACGGAAGTGATATTATTTTCTCTGAAAATCATCAATCCTCCCAATGACATATGCAAAGCAAACAGCTGTACCCATGAAAGGTACAAAACTCTTCGAGAGTAATCCCACCCTATATACACACTTCTCTTTAATGACATTCTCAGAAGGTAAAGTTAAATTACACAACTCTGCAGATGTTTTACCATTATAAGACAATATACTACTTTTTGTGTGTGTGTGAGAAACAGAGTCTCAGTCTGTCCCCCAGGCTGGCGTAGAGTGACATGATCTCGGCTCACTGCAACCTCTGCCTTCTGGGTTCAAGCAGTTCTCCTGCCTCAGCCTCCTGAGTAGCTGAGACTGCAGGTGTGCGCCACCATGCCCAGCTAATTTTTTTTGTATTTTTAGTAGAGACAGGGTTTTGCCATGTTGGCCAGGCTGGTCTTGAACTCTTGACCTCAGGCGATTTGTCCGCCTTGGCCTCCTAAAGTGCTGCGATTACAGGCATGAGCCACCGCACCTGGCAGAAACAATATACTTCTTAAATTGCACACATAAATAAAGCAATCCTAAAATTAGTACTCATTAAGCCGGGTGGGTGGCTCATACCTATAATGCCAGCATTTTGGGAAGCTGAGGCGGATGGATCTCCTGAGGTCAGGAGTTTGAGACTAGCCTGACTGACATGGTGAAACCCCATCTCTATTAAAAATATAAAAAAATTAGCCCGGCGTGGTGGTGTATGCCTGTAATTCCAGCTACTTGGGAGGCTGAGGCAAGAAAACTGCTTGCACTTGGGAGGTGGAGGTTGCAGTGAGCCAAGATACGCCACTGCACTCCAGCCTGGGGTACAAGGGCAAAAATCCGTCTCAAAAAAAAAAAAAAAAAGATTAGTATTCATTCAAGTAAACCTGTAAAAATTAAATCAAGTTTAAAAAACTGTTTCAAATGTCTTCTTCATTAAGGATTCCTTTTAAATGTGTATAACCATACTTACTGCAGCATTATTTGTAACAGCAAAAACTGAAAACATTATAAACAGCTCAATAAAAAACAATGTTGGACAAATTAGATCATATCCACAAAATGCAACTCTAGGCACCCATGAGAAAGAGTGAAACAAAGGTTTATGCTGATACGGGAACAAAGTAAGGTACAGAGCAGTGTGCAGACTACAAAATTACTGGTAAAGGCCAGATGTGGTGGCTCACGCCTGTAATCCCAGCACTATGGGAGGCTGAGGTGGGCAGATCACTTGAGCTCAGGAGTTTGAGACCAGCCGGACCAACATGATGACACCCTGTCTCTACCAAAAATATAAAAATTAGCCGGGTGTGGTGGCACATGCCTGTAATCTCAGCTACTCAGGAGGCTGAGGCATGAGAGTCGCTTGCACCTGGGAGGCGGAGGTTGCAGTAAGCTGAGATCCTGCCATTGCACTCCAGCCTGGGCAGTACAGCGAGACTCAGTCTCAGAACAACAGCAACAACAATGACAACACACCAAAACAAAACAAAAAGCTGTACCACATAAAAAGAAGTTCATTAGAGAAATGCAAATAAAAATCACAATGAGATAGCACTACACATCTTATTTCCTTATTAGAATGAGTAAAGTAAAAAGTGCCTACAAGAGGCTGGGTGCGGTGGCTCATGCCTATAATCCCAGCACTTTGGGAGGCCAGGGCGGGTGGATTGCGAGGTCAAGAGACCATCCTGGCCAACATGATGAAACCCCGTCTCTACTAAAAATACAAAAATTAGTTGGGCGTGGTGGTGCACATCTGTAGTCCTAGCTACTTGGGAAGCTGAGGCAGGAGAACTGCTTGAACCCAGGAGGCGGAGGCTGCAGTGAGCCAAGATCACGCTATTGTACTCCAGCCTGGCGAAAAAAAAAAAAAGTACCTACAACACACACAAATATCAAAACAAGTATGTGATGAAAAAATAATTTTTTTAAAAAAAGAAAATATGAAATATTGTGGTAAAGAACCTGGATTACTTATACATCCCTGGTGGAAATGTAAAATGGCACAGTCACTCTGTTAAAAGAGTCTGGCAGTTTTGTTTCTTTTTCTTTCTTTTTCTTTTTTCTTTTGAGACAGAGTCTTGCTCTGTTGCCCAGGCTGGAGTGCAGTGGCACGATTTCAGCTCATCACAACCCTTGCCTCCAGGGTTCAAACGGTTCTCCTGCCTCAGCCTCTGGAGTAGCTGGGACTACAGGTGCACGCCACCATGCCCGGCTAATTTTTGTATTTTTAGTAGAGACGGGATTTCACTATGTTGGCCAGGCTGGTATCGATTTCCTGACCTCGTGATCTGTTCACCTCGGCCTCCCAAAGTGCTGGGATTACAGGCGTGAGCCATCACGCCTGGCCACAAAATGTTTTAAAATTTTTAAGAAATTGAATGTAATGAAAATATTGTAAAACAAACAAAAAAGTTCTGCATCTTGACTGTATCGATGTCAATATCCTGACTGTGATATTGTACTAAAGTTCTTTTTTTGTTTTGAGACGGAGTCTGTCGCCTATGCTGGAGTGCAGTGGCACAATCTTGGCTCACTGAAACCTCCCTCCGCCTCCCCAGTTGAAGCAATTCTCCTGCTTCAGCCTCCCGAGTAGCTGGGACTATAGGTGCGCACCACCACACCTGGCTAATTTTTGTGTTTTTAGTAGAGATGGGGTTTCACCATATTGCTCAGGCTGGTCTTGAACTCCTGACCTCATGATCCACCCACCATGGCCTCCCAAAGTGCTGGGATTACAGGCATGAGCCACCACGCCCATCAAGTACTAAAGTTCTGTAAGAAGTTACCTTTGGGGAAACTGGGTAAAGGGTAGATTAGGTCTCTATATTATTTTTATTTTTAGAGACAGAGCCTCGATCTGTCATCCATGCTGGAGTTTGGTGGTATAATCACAGCTTACTGCAGTCATGACCTCCAGGGCTTAAAGTGATCCTCCTACCTCAGCCTCCCAGCTACCTGGACCCACAGGCAAGCAACATCACGTCCAGATACTTTTCTTTTTTCCTTTCTTTTTTGAGATGGAGTTTCACTCTTGCTGCCCAGGCTGGAGTGCAATGGCGCGGTCTTGGCTCACTGCAACCTCCTCCCTCAGCCTCCCAGGTAGCTAGAATTACAGGCACCTGCCACCACGCCGGTCAACTTTTGTATTTTTAGTAGAGATGGGGTTTAACTGTGTTGGCCAGGCTGGTCTCAAACTCCTGACCTCAGCTGATCCACCTGCCTCGGCATCCCACCAATGTGCTGGAATCACAGGTGTGAACCACCACACTCAGCCTAATGTTTTTGATTTTTTTAGAGACAGAGTCTCACTATGTTGCCCAGACTTCCGTATTGCTTTTTAGACTATATGTGAATCTACAATAGACTATACGTGAATCTACAATCGTCTCTAAATGAAGTTTAATTTTTAAAAAAAGACACCATGGAGTCAAATAAACAAATAAAACATAACTATTTGTGGAATGAAGTCACAGCAGGCTTGAAGGGAACTGTGTAGAAAAGGACCATCTAAAAATCAGTGACCAGCATAAGAAGCTAAAAAAAGAGCAAAATAAACTCATGGGTTAGTGGAAAAATAAAATGAAGAGCAGAAATGAAATAGAAAACAGAAAATGAAGTACAAGTCTACTCTCTGAAAACATCAATCCAATATGTAAATCGCTAGCAGAACTGCTTAGGAAAGAAGAGAAAGCAAGAGATCCCACAAATATCACATATGAAAATTGGCCGGGCGCAGTGGCTCATGCCTATAATCCCAGAACTCTGGGAGGCCCAGGCGGGTGGATCACCTGAGGTCAGGAGTTTGAGACCAGCCTGGCCAACAACATGGTAAAACTCCATCTCTACTAAAAATACAAAAATTTACGCAGGCGTGCTGGCAGGCACCTGTAATTCCAGCTACTTGGGAAGCTGAGGCAGGAGAATCGCTTGAACCCAGTAGGCAGACGTTGCAGTGAGCCGAGATCACACCACTGCACTCCAGCCTGGGACAAAGAGTGAAACTCCATCTCAAAAAAAAAAAGAAAGAAAGAAAGAAAGAAAATAGATGTATAACTGCAGATTCCACAGACATTAAAAAGGTAAAAAAAATTATGAACAATGTTAGTCCAATAAATTTGACAACTTGGAAAATTCCTTGAAAAATAAAACTTAACCAAACTGACATAAGATGAAATACAGGCCAGGCGCGTGGCCTGTAATCCCCAAACCTTGGCAGGCCAAGGTGGGCAGATCATGAGGTCAGGAGATCAAGACCATCCTGGCTAACAACATGGTGAAACCCCATCTCTACTAAAAATACAAAAAATTAGCCAGGCGTGGTGGCGGGCACCTGTAGTCCCAGCTACTTGGGAGGCTGAGGCAGGAGAATGGTGTGAACCCAGGAAGCGGAGCTTGCAGTGAGCCAAGATTGTGCCACTGCACTCCAGTCTGGGCGACAGAGCGAGACTCCATCTCAAAAAAAAAAAAAAAAAAAGATGAAATACAAAATCTGAAAAAAGTGTTCTGTTGAACAAGTTGAATTCATTATCAAAAATTTTCCAGCAAGGAATATCCTAGGCTGGATGGTTTCACTGGTGAATTCTATCAAATACTTAAGGAAGAAGTAACACCTGTCCTTTTTATTAGTTCAGGGGTACATGTGCAGGTTTGTTATATGGTAAACTTATGTCATGGGGGTTTGTTGTACAGATTATTTTGTCAGCCAGGTACTAAGCCTAGTACCCAATAGTTATTTTTTCTGATCCTCTCTCACCCTCCACCCTCCAGGAGGCCCCAGTGCCCGTTGTTCCCCTCTTCGTGTCCATGAGTAATACCTATCTTACACAGACTCCTGCAGAAAACAGAGGAAGATGAAGTACTTCTCAACTCATTTATATGGTCAGCATAATCCTGAAACCAAATCTGACAAAATAATTTCAAGGAAAGGAAAGTATGGACCAATCTTCCTCATGAATATAGAAGCACTTATTCCCAATGAAGTATTAACAAATCAAATCTAAAAATTTATACAAAAGAAAATACATTCTGACCAAGTAGGGTTTATCACAAGACTGAAAGATTAGTTTAACATTTGATCAGTGTAATTCATCATATTAACAGTATAAACAAGATAAAAAAGAATGTGTTCATTTCTTTTTTTTTTGAGACGGAGTTGCTCAGGCTAGAGTGCAGTGACACACTCACTGCACCCTCTGCCTCCTGGGTTCAAGCAATTCTCTTGCCTCAGCCTCCCAAGTAACTGGGATTACAGGCACCCGCCACCGTGCCCAGCTAATTTTTGTATTTTTAGTACAGACAGTGTTTCACTATCTTGGCCAGGCTGGTTTCGAACTCCTGACCTAGTGATCCACCAGCCTTGGCCTCCCAAAGTGCTGGGATTACAGGTGTGAGCCACTGTGCCCAGCCATGAATGTGTTCATTTCAATAGATGCAATGCTAATTTTGTTTAGATACTCACTTTAAGTTTTCTAATTCCTGTTTTCTCAGTGGAGAAGAAGGTGGAGCTGGAATGAATTTATCTCCATCATGGCTTTTACTGCTAAAATAGAGGTAAGAGTCTTAATTATGAAGAGCAACAAATAAAAAATTAACTGTAAAATTTTGTTTCCCTATCCTTACTCCCAACTTTTATTTTTCTTTTTTCGAGACAGTTTTGCTCTTGTCGCTCAGGTTGGAGTGCAATTGCACGATCTCGGCTCACTGCAACTTCTGCCTCCCGGGTTCAAGTGATTCTCTTGCCTCAGCCTACCGAGTAGCTGGGATTACAGGCATGCACCACCACACCCAGCTAATTTTTTGTATTTTAAGTAGAAACGGTGTTTCACCATGTTAGCCAGGCTGGTCTTGAACTCCTGACCTCAGGTGACCCACCTGCCTTGGCCTCCCAAAGTGCTGGGATTTACAGGGATGACCCACCTCACCTGGCCTCCCATCTAACTTTTTACAACAAAAGTGTAAAAGAGTTAAACAATGGAAATGCTTAGTAATTTGGTAACACTAACATGTTAAAGCTATATTGTATATTAGTTTCTTCCCCCCCAACACTGCTTTAAAAAATCTCCAACTGAAAACAGTATCTTTACTACATAAAGGAAATAACTCAAAACTTTCACACATTTCTCACTATTCTAATTCCTCTGACCCCTCACCCCCGCCTTTTCTTGAGACTGGGTCTTTGAGACTCTGTTGCCCAGGCTGGGTACAGTGTGGCATGATCATAGCTCACTGCAGCTTCAAAACTCCTGGGCTCAGGCAATCCTCCTACGTCAGCTTCCCAAGTAGCTGGGACTAATGGTGCCCGGCTTCAAACTCCTAGCCTCAAGCAATCCTTCAGCCTTGGTCTCCCTTAGCACTGGGATTACAGGTGTAAGCCATCATGCCTGGCCCAAATTTTCTATAGTAAACATGTATCGACCACTATTATAATCAAGAAAAAACACCGGGATGTGAGACATAAGTTTAAAGATGCCATGTATAAAAAACAGAATTTCCTGCTGGGTGTAGTGGCTCATGCCTGCAATCTCAGCACTTTGGGAGGCTGAGGAGGGTGGATCACTTGAGGTTAGGAGTTCAAGACTGTCCTGGACAATGTGGCAAAATCCTATCTCTACTAAAAATACAAAAATTAGCCGGGCATAGTGGCGCTGTGCCTATAATCCCAGCTACTTAGGGGGTTGAGGCAGGAGAATCGCTTGAGCCTGTGAGGCGGAGGTTGCAGTGAGTTGAGATCGTGCCACTGCATTCCACCCGGGGGGAAAGGGAGACCCTGTCCCAAAAAAAAAAAAAAAAAAAAAAAAAAGAAAGAAAGAAAGAAAGAAAGAAAGAAAAAAAGCAGAATTTCCTATATATAAAATGTTATTTGTTTTGTCCTTACAAAGTTCTCCCAATTTCTATAGAGTCACATAATTTTTATTTATTTTAAATTTTTTTGAAGAGATAGGGTCTTGCTATTCTGCCCAGGTTAGACTTGAACTCTTGGCCTCCTCCAGTACCCTGCCCAGATTTGCATAATTTTGAATTTATACTAGAAAACCAGAAACATACAAAAATATTCTGGAGGTTAGTGATTATATTATATTAAGAGAACAGGCAGAATATAAGAAGAACTATGAGCAGCTTTAGGAGTTAAGTGTTTATTTTATTTTATTTTAGTTCATTTATTTATTTATTTATTTATTTTGAGACGGAGTCTCGCTCTGTCACCCAGGCTGGAGTGCAGTGGCCGGATCTTAGCTCACTGCAAGCTCCGCCTCCCGGGTTCCCGCCATTCTCCTGCCTCAGCCTCCCGAGTAGCTGGGACTACAGGCGCCCGCCACCTCGCCCGGCTAGTTTTTTGTATTTTTTAGTAGAGACGGGGTTTCACCGTGTTAGCCAGGATAGTCTCAATCTCCGGACCTCGTGATCCACCCGTCTCGGCCTCCCAAAGTGCTGGGATTACAGGCTTGAGCCACCGCGCCCGGCCAAGTGTTTAATAAATTTTTTTGTTTTTTTGAGATGGAGTCTCATTCTGTCACCCAGGCTGGAGTGCAGTGGCATGATCTTGGCTCACTGCAACCTCCGCCTCCTGGGTTCAAGTGATTCTCTTGCCTCAGCTTCCCTAGTAGCTGGGATTATAGGTGCCCGCCACCAGGCCCAGCTAATTTTTGTAGTTTTTGTAGAGACGGGGTTTCACCATGTTGGCCAGGCTGGTCTTGAACTCCTAACCTCAAGTGATCCACCCACCTTGGCCTCCCAAAGTGCTGGGATTACAGGCATGAGCCACCACACCTGGTCAATTTTTTTTTTTAAAGCTGTCTGACAACAGGACTTCTTATAAATATCCCTGTTGTCAATGAAAAACTGATATTTTTTTTTTTTTTTTTTGAGATGAAGTCTCACTCTGCTGCCAAAGCTGGAGAGCAGTGACACAATCTTGGCTCACTGCAACCTCTGCCTCCTGGGTTCAAGCGATTCTCTTGCCTCAGCCTTTTACAGGCATGAGCCACTGCATCCGGCCAAAACTGCTACTTTCTACTTTTGTTTTTCAAGGATCTCTCCTAACTTAGCCTTCACCTTACTTCTCTCTTCCAGAAAGACTTAGAAACATAAATGCTTTCCTCTCTTGTTATGCAAAACAGAGAATTTCAGAAATTTAGGTTGAAGAATTTAGGAATTTACTTAAAGAACAAAAGGGTTTACTAAAGAAGTCCTGAAAGGATTTTGCCAAGGGAGGTCACAAGGATTAGAATACCTGCAAGTTTCACTGCTTTCGCTGCTCTCTGTGTTCCCACCTAATTGATTACTATTTTTAGACCCATTTTCCTGCTTTGGATCTTGCTGTTCTTCAGGTAGCAGCAACAAGGCATTTCTGAGACATATGGCTGCAAATTCCATACTGGCTACAGGAATGGCCGAAGACTGCCCATCACTTAAAAGAACAAAACCAAATTAGCTAAGTGGATAAAAGATTTAAAAATAAGGCTTTTTTATTATGAGGAATAAAACCAACAGATTATAAATGAAAGCTATGCCTTTTAATAGGTAGAAATTTTAATATAAGCAGTTGTAAAAGCATGCTAAATAACCTAAATCCTAAGTATAGGTTGCAAATAGTATAAATAATGGGTTGCAAGTATATAAATTACATACACTGTGTCTCTAGGAATGAGACCAAGGAGAGACAATTTGATGTATATCACAATGTTAATGTTAACATACTAGAGAAACTACAGACAAGGGCAACTGTAATGAGGGCAAGGAGAAGTATATTAAGAATGGGATGAAAGGGAAGAGAATAGATTTTCACATTTGAGCCTTACTTTGGTTGATCCTTGCTTTCAAAAATGCCTCTATACACTTTGAAACAGCAACATTACTTTTTGTCTTATAATTTCATTGACACTTTATACAACTTTCTGTTGGTTTGATATACCCAAATAGAATCTTTATTAGGGAAAATAAAATTTTGAAAAGTAGTAACAACTTTGAAATTGCTTTAAAACTTTGAAATGCTTTATCATAATAGTTTTAAAAAATATTCCTGCATCATAGTTTAACTAAATAAATTAAGACTAAATTATCGTGTATCAGATATTTTCTATACTTTGGAAATACTTTTAAATGGCAGAGAACAATTTTGTTCTTTGACAAAAACAAATTAAGGCAGTTAATTATTTGCAAAGTTTGCCACTTTACAAATAATGGCAATTCCAAATTGTCAAACGAACGTTAAACATGTGACAGCTTCTATACTACTTTGGTTGCTTTATGTTTTCATACACCTTTTTTCTTCGAATAGTAAGAATTCACTTTCGTGTATTTTCAGTCCTAGGGAACTATAAGAAAATAAAAAGTATCAATGATAACCAAAACTACATAAAAAGGAGCTACCAAGATGCCCTCTTCTGGACATTCTTAATAATGGCACTGAACAGACTAGGGTTTCCTAGGCCATCAATAATTACAGTGCCCATGGATGTAATAAACCAAAATCACGTTAGGTAACATTCACTATGGACCTATATATGAGGGTCTGTTTGTTGAAATAGCAATAAACCTAGTTACAAAGCGGGTACTCCTATGCAATGATAAATCCTAAGCATACTTTTATATGTAAGTAACATTATGTAAACTAATATTAAATATATATACTTTTTCTTTGCAAAATACTTACTTATAAACAGTATTCTGTATAGACTGTGATGCCAAAACTATTTTACGATGATAGCCTTGACCAACAATAGACTGTACAATTCCTTTTTTGCTGGGAAGGCCTTTAGTTTCTTGTTCAGAGGTCTACAAAATACAAATAATTTCCAGTAAATTCAAGGGAATTGTAAGATGTGGTATAAAAAATGGGGGAATACCTCTCACAATTACTCTAAATTTAAGAAAGTTCTTAAAATCAATGAGGACCTTTTTTGGTGATAACGGAAACATGTTTGGTATTAGTGGAAAAAGTACATAAGGCTGAAAATCTGGGATATATGCTACATTTTGTTTACATGAGATGCGAGAAAATTCTAAGAACAAAATCCAATTCAATTATGTCCCAAAAATTTATTTAGAATTATTTACTTAGAATATTCTATACCTCCAGTGCCATGCTACATATTACAGGTACTTTGACATCGACTAAGGAAAATGAGAGCCCAAAATACAGTGTAAAAGAAAAGTGAAGCAGCTCCACTTCCTAAAACACAGATCATTTCCTTCTTAATTCAAAGTATTAATTACATTGTCAACAATATATAAATAAACTTTAATAAGCTGTACATGGTAAAAATTTACATGGACACAATACTTGCCTTCTAGGACATTAAAATCCCCAAACCAAATGAATAAACATTAAACTGAGAATAATAAAAGCTACTTACACATACATAGTTACTTTAGGATATCTGATTAAGATATATTATCTCACGACAGAGCTCACAGTGATAATTTCATTTATCACCCCCCTTCATTCTAAGTCTCTAATTTGGTTGGGTGCAGTGGCTCATGCCTGTAATCCCAGCCCTTTGGGAAGCTGAGGCAGGAGGATCGCTTGAAACCAGGAGTTCCAGACCAGCCTGGGCAACATAGTGAGACCCTGTATCTACCTTTTTTTTCTCCTTTCTTTTTCTTTTTTTTTTTAAAGACAAGGTCTGGCTCTGTTGCCTAGGATAGAATACAATGGCATGATCTCGGCTCACTGCAACTTCTACCTCCTGGGCTCAAGTGATCCTCCTGCTTCAGCCTCCCAAGTAGCTGGGACTACAGGTACAGGTGTGTGCCACCATGACCGGCTAATTTTTCTATTTATTTTTTTAGAGACAGGGTTTTGCCAAGTTGCCGAGGCTGGAATTTTTTTTTTTTTCTTTTTTAGACACGAGTCTCACTCTGTCGCTCAGGGTTGGGTGCAGTGGTGTAGTCTCGGTTCACTGCAACCTCCACCTCCTGAGTTCAAGTGATTCTCTTGCCTCAGCCTCCTGAATAGCTAGGATTACAGGCACCTGTCAGCAGACCTGGCTAATTTTTGTATTTTAGTAGAGACAGGGTTTGACCATGTTGGCCAGGTTGGTCTCAAACTCCTGACCTCAAGTGATCCACCCGCCTCAGCCTCCCAAAGTACTGAGATTACTGGTGTGAGCTACCGCGTCCAGCCAGGAAAAATCTTTTATTATTATTATTATTATTATTATTAAGATGGCGTATCACTCTGTCGCCCAGGTAGGAGTGCAGTGATGCAATCTCGGCTCACTGCAGCCTCCATTTCCCAGGTTCAAGCGATTCTGCTGCCTCAGCCTCCCGAGTAGCTGGGACTACAGGCGTGCACCACTGTGCCCAGCTAATTTTCGTATCTTTTTTAGAGATGGGGTTTCACCGTGTTGGCCACGCTGGTCTTGAACTCCTGACCTTGTGATCCACCCGCCTCGGCCTCCGAAAGTGCTGGGATTACAGGTGTGAGCCACTGTGCCTGGCCCGAAATTTTTTTTTTTTTAGGAGAGTCTTGCTCTGTCGCCCAGGCTGGAGTGCAGTGGCACAATCTTGGTTCACTGCAAGCTCTGTCTCCTGGATTCACGCCATCCTCCTGCATCAGCCTCCCGAGTAGCTGGGACTACAGGCGCCCGCCACCACGCCCGGCTATTTTTTTGTATATTTCGTAGAGATGGGGTTTCACCGTGTTAGCCAGGATGGTCTGGATCTCCTGACCTCATGATCTGCCCGCCCTGGCCTCCCAAAGTGGTGGGATTATAGGCATGAGCCACTGTGCCCGGCCCCGAAAGACCTTTTTAATTTTTTTTTTTTTTTGAGGAATCTCATTCTATCACCCAGGCTGGAGTGTAGTGGTGTTATCTTGGCTCACTGCAACCTTTGCCTCCCGGGTTCAAGCAATTCTCCTGCCTCAGCCTCCCGAATAGCTGGGACCACAAGTAGCTGGGACCACAAGCGCCCACCACCACGCCTGGCTAATTTTTTGTATTTTTAGTAGAGACGGGGTTTCAGCATGTTAGCCAGGATGGTCTTGATCTCCTGACCTCCTGATCCACCCGCCTCAGCCTCCCAAAGTGCTGGGATTACAGGCATGAACCACCACTCCAGGCCAAATCTTTTTTAATTTAAAAAATAAAACTGGCCGGGCGCGGTGGCTCAAGCCTGTAATCCCAGCACTTTGGGAGGCCGAGACGGGCGGATCATGAGGTCAGGAGATCGAGACCATCCTGGCTAACACGGTGAAACCCCGTCTCTACTAAAAAAATACAAAAAACTAGCCGGGCGTAGTGGTGGGCGCCTGTAGTCCCAGCTACTCGGAAGGCTGAGGCAGGAGAATGGCGTAAACCCGGGAGGCAGAGCTTGCAGTGAGCTGACATCCGGCCACTGCACTCC
>NW_016808905.1:1007975-1016279 GCF_001698545.2 Rhinopithecus bieti | reverse complement strand
AAAAAAAAAAAAAAAAACAGGACTAGCAGCATATTAATATGGAAAATACTTATCCTCCCCTCCCGCTCCTTCTCCTCTAGGGGGAGTGGGGGAGACCTTGTAAGCTCAATGGCTTCTGTAGAACAAACACAATCCCAAAAGTACTAATTCTAAAACCAGTTAATTTAAAAAGAAAATATTAAACTTTACAAAACTAGGGAGTTACTTTTTTCTTTTCCCAGAAAAAAGTAACACCCTGGTTTCCAGTAAATACCAAAGAAAGGCCCCCAACACTTAAATTTATAAATAGATTAAAGAGAATAGGCAATTTCTATTTGCTTCTTTTATCTTTAAGAAGTACAAATTCTACCTAGAACTGTTTATCAGTTAAGAATTAACCAATAAGAAAGTTGTCTTTTAAAAAGCAAACTATGATTAAATAATTAAAGTCTTTCAAAGACAAAGCACTCATCTCTTCCTCTATTAGTATACTCAAATCATAAACTACCTAAGTACCATGTATGAAAACTAGCAAACACACTTCTTTAATCCTTAGTTCTTAAGGAACTAAGTTCTTTACTTAGTTCTTGTACTTCTCAGAAACTGCTATGCAGCAGGAGAGCCTCAACATCACCTATGGCAGGCATGCAAGGTAAAACCTCCAGGTATCATACCTTCCCAGTGTTTCACAGCAAGGGCAGGGGGTGCGGTAGCAAATGGAAGATACACATATCTGGCAATTCTGATACAACCCATCTTTCCCCTATCTCCTATTGATCCCTCCCAAATTGAAATTCAAAAGGCTTCCACCAACTGCCATTTGGAGATAATCTAAGCATGGACATCAATGTAAACTAGCCTATTCTCATAGCTACCATGGGCAATCATGTGTCAGAGAGAAACAGACTGGTGTAATCCATAAACTCTGTATCATTTACTGAAACCAAAGTAAAACCCTCAGGCATTGAAGGAAATGCAATTCTTTCCACATTGCGTTATCAGACCTTTTCTTTTTTTTGAGACCGAGTCTCGTTGCCCAGGCTGGAGTGAGGCTGGAGTGCAGTGGCGCGATCTTGGCTCACTGCAAGCTCCGCCTCCCGGGTTCACGCCATTCTCCTGCCTCAGCCTCCCGAGTAGCTGGGACTACAGGCGCCCGCCACCTCGCGCGGCTAATTTTTTGTATTTTTAGTAGAGACGGGGTTTCACTGTATTAACCAGGATGGTCTCGATCTCCTGACCTCATGATCTGCCTGCCTCAGCCTCCCAAAGTGCAGGGATTACAGGCGTGAGCCACCGCGCCTGGCCAAAACCTTTTCTAATCATCAGGCTACACAACACTATTCTTATGCCAGCAGATGGCATGGCTCCTGACCCCTGGAGCAGCTAGCAGACCACTGTTCCAACATACATGAATTTATCACTGGCTTCAACTCTTTAATGTTGCCACACTTACTTACCAAGAATGAGAATGTTAACAAATGACTTTATAAATTTTTATTTTTTTTGAGACAGGGTCTTGCTCTGTTGCCTAAGGTGGAGTGCAGTGGCTCTATCTGGTCTCACTCCAACCTCCACCTCCCAGGCTCAAACGATCTTCCCACCTCAGCCTCTTGAATAGCTGGGACTACAGGCAATCGCTGCCACACCTAATAATTTTTTGTAGAGATGTGGGTGTCTCACTGGTCTTGAACTCCTGAGCTCAAGTGATCCACCCACGTCGGCCTCTCAAAGTGCTTGGATTACAGGCATGAGCCATTACGCCTGGCCAACAAATGACTTTCTGAAACTAAATTTTTTTCACCAATGGTTAAGGAAGACTACATATACATTTCACTGAAATCAAAAGAAAATGACCATCATCATTCTCTTTTTAACCTTCACGCCTGTAATCCCAGCACTTTGTAATTCCAGCACTTTGGGAGGTTGAGGTGGGTGGATCACCTGAGGTCAGGAGTTCAAAACCAGCCTGGGCAACATGTTGAAACGCCATCTCTACTAAAAATACAAAATTAGCTGGGCATGGTGGCATGTGTATGTAGTCCCAGCTATTCGGGAGGCTGAGGCAGGAGACTCGCTTGAATCCTGGAGGTGGAGGTTGCAGTGAGCCGAGATTGTGCCATTGCACTCCACCCTGGGCACAAGAGAGAAACTCCGTCTCAAAAAAAAAATTAAAAAAAAAAAAAAGAGAATGATGTCTTATGTATGTTTCCAAGGTTCTTTTTTTCTGTAACATTCCATGTAGTAAGTGGGGGGAAGATAGGGCTCAAAAAGATACCCAAGTAGCACTCACCCCCTTATTGGCAGCAATGCAGCATTCAGCCAGCCGTAGCCAGAGGCGAGGATTTGCATGATAAACCTGAACAGCTTCAATCAGACATTCGAAGGCAGCAAGAGGCCTTCCAATGTGAAGAAGCTGAATTCCACAGTTATACAGCAACTCATATCTCTTATTGGTTAGTAACGTACACATGGGTCTTCCTGAAAATTTTTTGCCTAGTGATAAAAATTAGATAAGAATACATCATTAGATTTAAAGTAATAGTAACCTTGAGAACATTTACTCCATTAAGTACTTAGACACTACCATGTTTAACACCAATAATCCTGATCTGAGTTATAACGGCTCTCAACAATGGTGGTCTCCGTCCTCAACCCCACAAATATTCTCCAGAGTCATCTCAGTTGTCTATACTGGCAGAGCCAGAGATGTCTCTTCTCATTTGCCAGCTCCTCAGGCAACAAAGCTCCAGGAAGGCAAAGATAAGAGATGGGACCCACTCTCACTCCTTTGAACCTTATACTACTTTTCTACATTTTTACTTTATTCTCTTTTACTTTTATTTTTGTAGAGATGGGGTTCTCACTATGTTGCCCAGGCTGGTCTTGAACTCCTGGACTGAAGTGATCCACCTTGGCCTCCCCTAAATGTTGGGATTACAGGCATGAGCCATCTTGCCTAGCCAACATTTTAGAGTCTGTATGAAGTTTCCACTTTTAAAATTTTGGCTGGGCTCAGTGGCTCACGCCTGTAACCCCAGCACTTTGGGAGGCCAAGGCGGGTGGATTACAAGGTCAGGAGTTCAAAACCAGCCTGGCCAACACAGTGAAACCCCGTCTCTACTAAAAATACAAAAATTAGCCAGGCATGGTGGCGGGTGCCTGTAGTCCCAGCAACTTGGGAGGCTGAGGCAGGAAAATTGCTTGAACCTGGGAGGTGGAGGATGCAGTGAGCCAAGATCACGCCACTGCACTCCAGCTTGGGCAACAGAGTGAGACTTCGTCTCAAAAAATAAAATAAAATAAAATAAAAATTTCATCTTGGTTAACCATTTTATTGCCATGTGTTATCATCTATTCAATGTTTCAGTCAACCTTGATTTATAACACATTTGGCACCAATTAAATAGGTTATTATTATTATTATTTTTGAGACAGAGTCTCGCTCTGTCGCCCACGCTGGAGTGCAATGGCGCCATCTCGGCTCACTGCAAGCTCCGCCTCCCAGGTTCACGCCATTCTCCTGCCTCAGCCTCCCGAGTAGCTGGGACTACAGGCGCCTGCCACCACGCCTGGCTAATTTTTTTGTATTTTTTAGTAGAGACGGGGTTTCACAGTGTTAGCCAGGATGGTCTCAATCTCCTGATCTCGTGATCTGCCCACCTTGGCCTCCCAAAGTGCTGGGATTACAGGCGTGAGCCACCACACCCGACCTAAATAGGTTATTATTTTTAAAAGCTAAATAATTGTTTGATTTTAGGCATTTCAGATAAAGGATCCATATGATAATGCATATTAAAGGATCAATGTGAGGAAATTGCTTAAAGACTGTCAGATGCTGCCAGTAGTATCACATGTAAAACTCTGCAAAGAATCCATAATAAGCCATGCACAGTGGCTCATGTTTGTAATTCCAGTACTTTGGAAGACTGAGGTGGGAGGATCACTTAAGCCCAGGAGTTCCAAACCAGCCTGGGCAACACGGCTAAACCTTATCTTTACAAAAAACACAAAAATGAGCCAGGTACAGTGGCATGTGTCTATAGTCCCAGCGACTCAGGAGGCTGAAGTGGGAGGGTCACTTGAGCCCAGGAGACAGAAGTTGAAATGAGCTGAAATCACACCCAGCCTGGGTGACAGAACTAGACTCTGTCTCAAAAAAAAAAAAAAAAAAATCTATAATAAATCTAGTTTGGCACAGTCATGTTGTGACTAATCAAACATTCTGTTACATAACATTACCACAGGGAATTATTCATTTTCAAATCGATGAAAAATGGAATGCAACTTAAATTTCTGGAAAATTCAAAATTACTCTTAACACCTTGTTATTGCTATTCAAAGTAGCATTATCTATTAAAAATCCCCAGAGCCAAACTTGTTGGGTAAGATCAGAGTTAACTATATGTAAGTATATATGGTGGGTATTTTAACCACATTCATGCTTTTTAAATCATGCTTTTCTGATGTAGTAAATACAAGCTGTACCCCAGTACTGGGCTTACCTGGATCAGTGCTACCTGCACTGAGCTGTGCACAGACATTATCATTCTCCTGCAGAGCCTTTTTAAAGTAGAATATTCCCAAATTGTGCTTGCTCATGGCAAAATGGATGCAACCAAGGTTATTCCAGAACATGCACCTCAAGCATTCACCTGAAAAAAATGCAAATAAATTTGTCCACAGAAAAATTTTAATGTTGGTGTCCCTCAGACAAGAATTGGGCTCATCTTGCATGAGTTAACACTGTTACCATTCCACTTACTTCTTAAAGAACAGTTCACAAGGTATTTGAAATTTGGGAAATTTCTGAAAATTTTAAAACTCCTTTTAAAATCTATTTTGTTAAAGTTGATAAAATTATTTTAAAACCAGTCTTATTTTGTTAGTCTAATTTTGTACCGATTTTTTTTTTCCTTTTAAAACAATTTTAAAACAAACGGGGTCTCACTATATTGCCTACCCTGGTTTCAAACTCCTGGGCTCAAGCAACACCTTCCACCTTGGCTTCCCAAAGTTCTGGGATTAGAGGCATGAGCCACCATGCCCAGCTAATTTTTAGTAACTGTAGACAAATGATACAAAAATGCAAAAGACAAAATATGTTCATCAGTAATATAAAGTATACGCATTGCATCCACCAATGAAATATTATGTAGAAATTAGAAACAAGGAAGCAAGTATATATGGAAACAACCAAAGTATATTAAGTGAATAACAAGAATGTATAGAAAAGAACAGAGTGAGTCTGGGTACAGTGGCTCACGACTGTAATCCCAGCATTTTGGGAGGCTGAGGAAGGTGGATCACTTTGGGTCAGGAGTTCGAGATCAGCCCCGCCAACAAGGTGAAATGCCACCTCCATTAAAAACACAAAAATTAGCCGGGCATAGTGGAGGGTGCCTGTAATCCTAGTTGCTCGGGAGGCCGAGGCAGGAGAATTGCTTGGGCCTGGGGGCAGGAGACTGCAGTGAGCCGAGATCGTACCACTGCACTCCAGCCTGGGTGACAGAGTAAGACTCTGTCTCAAAAAAAAAAAAAAAAAAGAACAGAACAGAGTATGCTTGTTAAACCGTAAGTCTCTACTGATTTTAATTTACACTTCTTTAAATACCATTGCAGCTAAGCAAATTCTCATGTTTGGGAATTTGTGTTTTTCAGCCTGTGTTGCCTCTTCTTGCCTTTCACCCTTATTCTTTTTTTTTCTTTCTCTGAGACAGGGTCTCATTCTGTCACCCAGGCTAGAGTGTGGTGGCATAATTAGGGCTCACTGCAGCCTCGACCCCCTGGGCTCAAGCAATCCTCATGCCTTGGCCTCCTAAGTACCTGGGACTACAGGCGTGGGCCACCATGCCCAGATAAATTTTTAATTTTTTTGCAGAGATAGCGTCTCATTTTGTTGCCCAGGCTGGTCGCAAACTCCTGGAATCAAGTGATCCTCCTGTCTCGACCTCCCAAAGTGCTGAAATTACAAGCGTGAGCACCGTTCCTGGCCAATCTATTTCTTTTTTTGTTTTTTTTTTGAGACGGAGTCTGGCTCTGTTGCCCAGGTTGGAGTGCAGTGGCCGGATCTCAGCTCACCGCAAGCTCTGCCTCCCGGGTTTACGCCATTCTCCTGCCTCAGCCTCCCGAGTAGCTGGGACTACAAGCACCCGCCGTCACGACCGGCTAGTTTTTTGTATTTTTTTAGTAGAGACGGGGTTTCGCCATGTTAGCCAGGATGGTCTCGATCTCCTGACCTCGTGATCCGCCCGTCTCGGCCTCCCAAAGTGCTGGGATTACAGGCTTGAGCCACCGCGCCCGGCCGATTTCTTTATTTGGTTACAGATGTTTTTTCTGTTGGTTATTAGTTGTTTTGTATGTTATAGAAACCTTCTGTCACATCTGTTTCAAATATTCCTGCCCACCTCTGTTTGTCATCTGTTTTGTGACTTGGTTATGTGTATGTGTGTTTACATTTTTAATCATAAAACGTTTAACATTTTAATGTGGTCAAATTTAGCAATGCTTTCTAAACATTATGGTACTTAGATTTAGATTTTGGAAAATGTTTACTCAAGTCTTCCCCATCACAAAATTAAAATATTCATCCAAATTTTGTCTTACTGCTTTTATTTATTTTTAAATGTTAATCCTTCATCTCTCTGAATTTTATTTTGATGTAATGAAAGTAATCTAAGCTTTAATTTTTTTTCTTTTTTTTTTTTTTGAGACAGTGTCTCACTCTGTTGCGCAGTAGCGCAATTTCAGCTCACTGCAACTTCCGCCTCCTGGGTTCGTTCATGCCATTCTCCTGCCTCAGCCTCCCCAGTAGCTGGGACTACAGGCGCCCGCCACCCCGCCTGCCTAATGTTTTGTATTTTTAGTAGAGACAGGGTTTCACCATGTTAGCCAAGATGGTCTCGATCTCCTGGCCTCGTGATCTGCCTGCTTTAGCCTCCCAAAGTGCTGCAATTAGAGGTATGAGCCACCGTGCCTGGCCTTTGATATTTTTTTTCTAAACAGCTACCCAAACATTCCAAAACAACGGCCCTTAATGGTATAAAATGTCAGACTAGAATGACAAAATTAATAATCAGGATATTTATTGTTTAGCACTAAAAACTAAAGGTAATCTTCTGACATGTTTTTAAATTAAGCAATGACAATATTTAAAAAAGGAACACAAGGCTGAGCTCAGTGGCTCATGCCTGCAACCCCAGCATTTTGGAATCCTAAGTAGCTGGGATTTCAGGTGCACGCCATCATGCCTGGCTAATTTTTGTATTTTGTGTAGAGACGGGGTTTCTCCCTGTTGGCCAGGTTGGTCTTGAACTCCTGACCTCAAGTGATATGTTGGCCTCGGTCTCCCAACGTGCTGGGATTATAGGTGTGAGCCACCATGCCTGGCCATCTTTATTTATTAATTTATTTTCAGAGACAAGGCCTTGTTCTGTTGCCCAGGCTGGAGTGCAGTGGCATGATCATGATTCACTGTAGCCTCGAACTCCTGGTCCTCCTGCCTTGGCCTCCCAAAGCATAGAATTACAGGCATGAGCCACCGCTTCCAGCTCCTACCTCCAATTTAAAGATTGACAATGTCAATACTGACATTTACATCAAGAAAATCCTAAGCAAAAATTTCTCAAAGTATATTATCTTTCTAGTTTGAGGGATCATTGTATGTTGTGTGTTAGTGGACCTCTGAGGAGAAACTATGACAATGAAAACAAAACACTAAAATTGAGCAGAATTAGAAATGGGAATTTATAAGAGAAATAATACCCACAAGAGAATTATAAGGAACAAAGTGCCTTTCTCCATCTTCCATCACTCCTGTGAACTGAAAGGGTAAATAGGGGAAGATCTGAGTATGTTTGCATGTCTATTCTGTGTGTGTATCTGAATAGAATCCAAAATAAAACAAGACAAAACAAACCAAAAAACATATTGTCTGCATTTTAAACTTGAGGCAAAACATACATTTTCAACAGTTTATCCTCATTTCTTGAATAAGTGATTTTCCTTCTCCTGCCCCATCAAATACTGATGATATAAACCTAAATGACAGTCACAATTTTACTTTCATGTTACCATTAATATCAAGGGATTTATAAGACTTTTAAATAGAGGCAAGAATATGTAATAATACTTATTTTCCTAGCTTTATAGAAAGATTTTGATATAGTTAATCATCTAAATAAGTCATATTCATTGGGTAAGTTACAGAAAAAAATTATATTATTAACTGCCTTTATGGCAGAAAGAAGTAAAAACATTATATTATTTATTATTTACCTAAAAGATCTCACTTTTCTGGTACAGATAGTAATTCACTAAAAAAAAAAA
>NW_016808905.1:1005977-1007864 GCF_001698545.2 Rhinopithecus bieti | reverse complement strand
ACTGCCTTTATGGCAGAAAGAAGTAAAACATTATATTATTTATTATTTACCTAAAAGATCTCACTTTTCTGGTACAGATAGTAATTCACTAAAAAAAAAAAAAAAAGAAAGAAAAAAAAAGTCTCACTTTACAAAGCAAAAGTCCAAGGATCTTATAAAAACAAATTAAAGTGCCAGGTGTGATGGCTCATGCCTGTAATCCCAGCACTTTGAGACGCTGAGGTGGGTGGGTCACTTGAGGTCAGGAGTTCGATACAGCCTGGGCAACACGGTAAAACCCTGTCTCTACCAAAAAATAGAAAAATTAGCTGAGCATATGGTGCGTGCCTGTAGTCCCGGCTACTCAGGAGGCTGAGGTGGGAGAATCGCTTGAACCCAGGAGGGAGGTGGAGGTTGTAGTGAGCCAAGATGTTGCCACCACTGCACTCCAGCTTGGGCAACTGAGAAAGACTCTGTCAAAAAAAAAAAAAGAAAGAAAGGAAGGAAGGAAGGAAGGAAGAAAGGGAAGAGAGGGAAGGAAGGAAGTGAAGGAGGGAGGGAAAAGAAAAGAAGGGAAAGAAGGAAGGAAGGAAGGAAGGGAGGGAGGGAAAAGAAAAGAAAAGAAGGGAAAGAAGGAAGGAAGGGCGGGAGGGCGGGCAAGTCAGGTTAAAGAAAAAAAAAAAGCTATCTGGGCCAGGCACAGTGGTGGACGCCTGTAATCCCAGTACTTTGGGAGACTGAGATCGGCGGATCACTTGAGCCCAGGAGTTTGAGATCAGCTTGGGCAACATAATGAGACCTTGTTTCTACAATAAGTAAGCCAGGCATGATGGTGCATGCCTACAGTCCCAGCTACCTGGGAGGCTGAGGTGGGAGGATCACTTGAGCTCAGGAGGTTGAGGCTGTAGTGAGCTGTGATTGTGGCACTGCATTCAGCCTGGGCGACAAAGCAAGACTATTTCAACAACAACAAAAAAAGAAGGTGCAGGGAGGGGAGGAAAGTGATCCAACCTGGAAAAGTAAAAAAAGGAAAGAAAGCAAAGTAAAAGCAAGAAGTAATGAGGTTTCTTCTAAAGTAGAAACAGGATGGAAATTTTTGCAGCAGAAATATTAAAACATTTTCATTAAAAAATGAGCATAAATCACTCAAAAGACTGGGTGTTGGGAGATGGACAAGGAAGAAGGGGTACAAGAGTCAGGCAAAAAAAAGTTAAAATTTCACAATTTTCTTTTACCTGTTTTCATGAATCCTGGATGCTCAGCAATGTTTGAACTATTTAATAGCTTCACGGCTTTTCGATAATTACCTCTTAAGTACTCAAAATTGCTTTTAAGAAAGAGAGAGGGTGCAGACTGTAGAGAAAATATAAAAGTTACTGATAATTTGTTTTCAGATGCCTAATGTAAGATCTTATACTGTTGTACTGACATGTGTTCAAAACCATAAATGAAGTCATAGTCACAAAAAACTATATAGTCTCTAAATGTTTCATTGCTCTCACAATCTAAAAAATTGAACCTGTCAGAGAGCACTTTGTAAAAAGAATTACTAACGGTCCACCTGAAAAAACAAATATAGGTATATGTGTATGTATAAGAATACAGTCTGGGCCAGGCACGGAGGCTCACGCCTGTAATCCCAGCACTTTGGGAGGCCGAGGTGGGCGGATCACGAGGTCAGGAGATTGAGACTATCCTGGCTAACACGGTGAAACCCAGTCTCTACTAAAAATACAAAAAATTAGCCGGGCATGGTGGTGGGTGCCTGTAGTCCCAGCTACTCGGGAGGCTGAGGCAGGAGAATGGCGTGAACCTGGGAGGCGGAGCTTGCAGTGAGCCGAGATCACACCACTGCACTCCAGCCTGGGCGACAGAGAGAGACTCCGTCTCACAAAAGAAAAAAAAAAA
>NW_016808905.1:996952-1004472 GCF_001698545.2 Rhinopithecus bieti | reverse complement strand
AAAAAAAAAAAAAAAAAAAACACTAGCATATTAACTAACTCAGTGACTAATCTGGATCCTCCCTGAGATTTTTAACCATATTTTCTCATGGCTTTATACTTCTAAATTTATAGTTTTCCTAGAAGCATCAAGATTGTTCACAATTCTGTTTCTTTCCTATACCATCTTAAAAATTATCAATGCAAGATTAGGGTGGAGGGAGTGGAAGGAAGAAGTAATTCTATCTCAAATACTTTAGTACTAGTTAAATTGAAGGTACCGTCAAGCCAAAAGTCATTTGGAAGGGGCAGGTTTTGGCTACAACTTGACTGTTAGATTTTTAATAAATTTTTTTTTTTTGGACATGGTCTCACCCTGTCACCCAGGCTAGCCTGCAATGGCACAATCTCAGCTCACTGCAACTTCTGCTTCCCGGGTTCAAGCGATCCTCCCACTTCAGCCTCCCCAGTGGCTCTGTGGCTGGGACTACTACAGGCACACACCACCACACTGGCTAATTTTTGTATTTTTAGTAGAGACAGGGTGTCATCATGTTGGTCAGGCTGGTCTTGAACTCCTGACCTCAGGTGATCCTCCCACCTCAGCCTCCCAAAGTGCTGGGATTACAGGTGAGTCACCACGCCTGGCCATAAATGTTTTGAGTACAATACTAAAAAAAATTCTAAAATAACCTAAACGTCTAATATTAGCAAAATGTTTAAGTGAATTGTGATAAACCAGTCACAGAACAATAGGCAGTTATTTAAAATGGTGGTTTTGAAGGTTACATAAAATAGAAAAGTGCTTGTTGTAATTTTAAGTAAAAAAAAATTAAACTACAGACACAGTATTATTACTACTTCCCAACTTTAAAATAGCAAGGTTCATATCTGGCAGTATATATAACAGACTAAGACAAATTATTTAAAACTGACAAATACCCATAGTCTAAACAAGACACAAATTGAAAAACAAAAGTACAGAAGAAACTTACATTTCCAGCTGTATTCATGACTGACTTGATTTCCCTTTTACATGCTTTCAGAGACTTCATTTGGATATAAGCTCGTACTTTGTACTGTCAAAGTGAAAATGTTACTACGTTAAGACTATGGTGGATTTACATAAAGTTTTACTTTCTAGTTAGGAAAATTAAACCCAATCTATTTACAACATAGTTATACTAATTACTTGCTAAAACAAGTTTGCAATTTTAGAAAATACGCTATTTTCAATGTACTCTTTGAATATACTTCAAAATACTAAAATCATGGTAGAATTAAAAACTTGGCCAGGTGTAGTGGCTCACGCCTGTAATCCCAGTACTTTGGGAGGCCGAGGCAGGTGGATCACCTGAGGTCAGGAGTTTGAGACCAGCCTGGCCAACATGGTGAGACCCTGTCTCTACTAAAAATACAAAAAATTATCTGGGTGTGGTGACGCATGACTGTAATCCCAGCTACTCAGGAAGGCTGAGGCACGAGAATCACTTGAACTTGGGAGGCGGAGGTTGCAGTGAGCCGTGATCGCGCCACTGTACTGCAGCTTGGGTGACAGAGCAAGACTCCATCTCAAAAAACAAACAAACAAAAAACTTAAATACTCAAGTTCCAGGCAAAAATCCTATCAATCTTCTGCACATGGCTAATGACGACTTTTTAAAATTCCAGTTGATTTTATCATGCAGTACATTCCCATGCCATTTCTCTCAAACTTTATTTATAGAGCAATTTAAATAAATTATATTATCCTCCTAAGCAAAATATATTTAGGATAAATGTGCTTCAAAACTACTATACTTCAAAAGACAAATATATGCACCTTGAATTACTGACTGCTTCCAATGATTTATCTCATTGCTTCATTTGTCCTAACTACAATTAAATGTATGTGATGCATTGCCCCCCTTTAAAATTTACACTACCTGATGTATCTTTGATTTTGCAGCTTCTATTAGAGCTCCACTTTCAGCTTTATGATTAGATCCATCTTTGTTGTTGTTATTACCAGTCTGCAGGGTGATGAGACAAAGTTTTATCAAAATTAAATATTTTTGACCATAATTTAAATCAGCGATTTCCAAGTGAGGTAACCTAAATTACCTAGAGAGCATTTTCAAAATGTAGAATTTGTGGGGCATGGTGGTTCACGCCTGTAATCCCAGTACTTTGGAAGGCTGAGGTGGGCGGATCACTTGAGCCCAGGAGATTGAGACCAGCTTGAGTAACATGGCAAAATCCCATCTCTACAAAAAATACAAAAATTAGCTGGGCATGGTGGCATGTACCTGTAGTCCCAGCTACTCAGGAAGCTGAGGTGGGAAGATTGCCTGAGCCCAGGAGATTAAGGCTGCAGTGAGCCGTGACTGTGCTACTATACTCCAGCCTGAGGTGGCAGAGTAAGACCCTGTCTTTAAAAAATGCAGAATCCCAGGTCCCATTCCTAGAGACTGAGGTTCAGTAGTCTAGAGTGGGTTACAGGAAGCCCTACTCATGAGCTCACAGTAGAATGTAATGATGAGCTGGTTTTATTTATTTACTAAGTTTAATGTTTCATAGAGACGGGGGTCTCCCTATGTTGCCCAGGCTCATCTCAAACTCCTGGGCTCAACTGATTCTCCTGCCTTGGCCCCTCAAAGTGCCTGGATTACAGTCATGAGCCACTGCGGCCAGCCTGGGCTTGTTTTAAAAAGCATGAATATTACTTTAAGCAGAACTCAGATTATCTTTCTAAAACCCAGAACAGATCCACCCACTTCTTAAAACTTTCTCTGTTACGAACATTGCCAATCACATCAAATTTGAACTTTCTAGTATTCAAAGTTCTTCAAGCTATCACTCACACTCACATTGCCAACATCATCTCCCACTGCTCTCCTTTGCGTTTCTCTGGTACTGTCCATTTCATTACCAGAAAGGTCTTCAGCACACCATAAGCTCATACCTTTTGTGATATTCTCTGCCAGGCTGGTTATCCTGCTGTAACCCTCCTTTTCTGACTTGTCAAACTACTAACCATCTTCCAAGGCCAAAACAAGCATCCAAATTCCTTTGAAACATTCCCTAACCTCTTTCACCTCTTTCCTCCCTGTCTATGAACAGATGTTGCCCAATTTATCTCTTCCTAGACCTGAGATCCCGGAAAGCAAGGACTGCAATGTTTCTGTTTGTTTTGTCCCCTTAGTACCTAACAGAGTACCTTAGAACCTGGCAGCGCACATAAGCATCTGCTAAACTAAATTATGTTTAATCAAATATTACAAGTACTGAATACAAATATTTTACTACATAATGTTTCGGTATAATGCTAAGGTTATTCAACTGAAATCCCTTATGAATACACACTTAAATTGAAAAAAATAATGCCAGATGTTTATTTTCTTTTAAACCTCAAGAATGTGCACAGGCAAAAGGCACTGACAATGTTTCCTGCAAACACTCCTTTTAAAACAAAGGGGCAGAAAAAGGAAGAAAGAAGGGTCATCCCTTGATAACCAGAAGCACAGGCAAAAGAAAAAACATGAGACTCAGGATGTACTCATACTGGGCACCAAGTCTCTCACCAGAACATGGGGAAGCTTAAACATCGTAAAGTATGATTTTCTTTTTCTTTTTTTTTTTTTGAGTTTGAGTTACAGTCTTGCTCTGTCTCCCATGGGGGCTGGAGTGCAGTGGCGTAATCTTGGCTCACTGCAATCTCCGCCTCCCAGTTTCAAGTGATTCTCATGCCTTAGCCTCCTGAGTAGTTGGAATTACAGATGTGCACCACTATGCCCAGCTACTTATTGTATTTTTAGCGGAGACAGGGTTTCACCACGTTGGCCAGGCTGGTCTCAAACTCCTGACCTCAGATGATCCACCTACCTTGGGCTCTTAAAGTGCTAAGATTACAGGTGTGAGCTACCACGCCCAGCCATGTATGTTTTTTTTGAAGAACTTGAATGATGAAATTTTTCCTAATGAAAGCAATAGTGTCTATCCAGGTTATGGATTCTATTGTCTTAATTCCAATCTTTCAATTCTATAAAAATAAAAGCTGATACATGAAAAGATACTCAAGGTACATTCTTTTTTTTTTTTTGAGATGGAGTCTCGCTCTGTCGCCCAGGCTGGAGTGCAGTGGCGTGATCTCAACTCACTGCAAGCTCTGCCTCCCGGGTTCACGCCATTCTCCTGCCTCAGCCTCCTGACTAGCTGGGACTACAGGCGCCCGCCACAGCGCCTGGCTAATTTTTTGTATTTTAGTAGAGACGGGGTTTCACCATGGTCTCGATCTCCTGACCTTGTGTTCCGCCCGCCTCGGCCTCCCAAAGTGCTGGGATTACAGGCGTGAGCCACCCCGCCCGGCCTCAAGGTACATTCTTAGTCATCAGGAAAATATAAATCAAAACTGTAACAAGATACCACTTCACACCCTCTAAGATAGCTAAATTTTTGTTTTTATTAAGATAACCAATAACAAGTGTTGGTAACAACGTGGAGAAATTACAAACTCACAAGTGGCTGGTGGGAATTTAAAATAGTGCAATCACTTTGTAACAATCTTGCATAGGGTTAAATATAGAGTTAAGATACCATATAACCCAGTGATTCTACTCCTAAATATTATATCCAAGATAACTGAAAACATATATCCCTACAAAATTTTACATGAATGTTCATAGAAGCACTATATATAATAACCAAAAAGTAGAAAAGAACCCAAATGTCCACCAACTTATAAAGAAATTTTTAAAATGTGGCATATTCATATAATGAATGGAATATTATTCAGCCACAAAAGGCATGAAGTACATGAAAAAAATATATATATATATGCTACAATATGGATGAAGCTTGAAAGCATTATACTAAGTAAAAAAAGCCAGTCACAAATGGCTGCATATTATGATTCCATTCATATATAATGTCCAGACGGTAAATCCAGAGACAGTAAGTACATTAATGGCTGCTTAGGGCTCAGGAAAGGGGGAAATGGGGAGTGACTGCAAATGGTACAGGGTTTCCTTTTGGGGTGATAAAAATATTTTGAAATTAGATAGTAGTAATGGTTGTACAAATGAGAGTACACTCAAAACTACTAAACTCTACACTTTAAAATGGTAAAGCTTACAATATGCAAATTGTATCTTAAAGCTGTTAATAGTTCATAATCACAAATATTAATCATATTTTAATTGTTTTCTCCTTTTTAATACAGTAAACCAACAAGCAGAGAGAATTAATCATATTTTAGATTTTAGTCTGATTACCTTTAAACACTCACCTCATTCTTTCCATTTTTGTTATTGTTACCCTGTGAAATCATTTTTTCTAGGACAGCAAGAAGATGCAAAGCTTTCTCAGCTTGGTAGGTTAATATATACAGGTCTACAAGCAAAAAACACACTGCTTGGGCAAATTTTTCTTCTGGGAGAAAAAAACACAGGAAAAGAATAGTCACAATCTAAAGTAGAGCACACATCTCAGACCACCCTCCAGACAAGGATACAAAGCTTTAGAGAGCAAAGCATAAATCTTTACTCAAATGAATGCATATCACCTAGAGCCATGAATGAGAGCAACTTGCAATGTCAACAGTGTCATTTTGTTAGGCACTGCAAGGTCTCTCATTTCAGAAATTCCAGTGATTAAGTCTTCCTTGGGAAAATATCTACTAAACACTAGCACATGTAATGAGGAAATTACTTTAGGCGGAAAGAAACCTGAATTCCAATAGAGGTTAAGCATTCTTAACCTGAAATGTTGAAATCTGAAATTTGTAATCCTCCAAAATGCAAAACTTTTTGTTTTTGAGATGGTGTCTCACTCTGTCACCCAGGCTGGAGTGCAGTGTTGCAATCTTGGCTTACTGCAATCTCTGCCTACGAGGCTCAAGAGATCCTTTCACCTTTCACCTTTTCACCTTTCACTGTGCCTCCCGAGCAGCTGGGACCACAAACATGTGCCAGCATGCCTGGTTAATATTTTCATAGAGACAGGGTTTCACTGTGTTGCCCAGGCTGGTCTCAAGCTCCTGAGCTCAAGTGATCCACCCACCTTGGCCTCACAAAGTACTGGGATTACAGGTGTGAGCCACTGTGTCCAGCCTCAAAATCCAAAACTTTTTGAGCCTGTGGCTACTTCTGATTTTATTTCCTATTATCTTCCCCACCTAGCTCCAGTCACGATGACCTTGCTGCTATTGCTCTCACCAAACACAGCCTCTCACTTCAGGTCTTCTCCATATCCCATTACCTCCAGTGGGAATGCTTTCCCTCTAAACAGCAGCAAGGCTAACGTCCTTTCTTTATTCAGGTCTCGTTTCAAATATCATCTCATTCCCAGGCCTTGCTTGATTACCTTACTTAAAAGATCCCCACTCAATCTCTATATTCTCATTCAATTTTAGCTTTACTTCACAACATTCAATATACAGCCAGCCCCCTATATCTGTGGGTTCTGCACCCACAGATTCAACCAACCTCAGATTGAAAATATTAAAAGAAAAAAAATGAGTTGTTGCATCTGCAATGAACATGTACAGACATGTTTTCCGTCATTGTTCCCTAAACAATATGGTATAAAAACATTTTCATAGCATTTACAGTGTATTGGATATTATAAGTAATCTAGAGATTATTTAAAATGTATAGGAGGATGTACACAGACTATATGTAAATACTACACTGTTTTATATAAGGGATTTAAGTATCAGCAGATTTTGGTATCTGAGGAAGGGTATCCTAGAACCAATTTCCCTTGAATACCAAGGGATGGCTGTTTTTTTATTATGTTGCTTTCTCTCCCATTAGAATAGAAGCTTAACGGGGGTAAAGAGCTTCTGGATTTCATTCACTGCATTGTCTCCAGACCCAGAACAGTGTCTGGTCCTCAGTATTGGCCCATGTCCTCAATTAGTATATGTTGTATGAAGAATCTGAGTACTGGCCAGGCATGGTGGTTCACACCTGCAATCCCAGCACATTGGGAGGCCAAGGTGGGTGGATTGCTTGAGCTCAGGAGTTCCAGACCAGCCTACGCAACATGGCGAAACTCAGTCTCTGCAAAAAAACACAAAAATTTGCTGGGTGTGGCCGGGTGCGGTGGCTCAAGCCTGTAATCCCAGCACTTTGGGAGGCCGAGACGGGTGGAT
This sequence comes from Rhinopithecus bieti, assembly GCF_001698545.2. Taxonomy (NCBI): domain Eukaryota; kingdom Metazoa; phylum Chordata; class Mammalia; order Primates; family Cercopithecidae; genus Rhinopithecus; species Rhinopithecus bieti. Next base: position 997,359 of record NW_016808905.1, on the reverse strand, counting down.
CACGAGGTCAGGAGATCGAGACCATCCTGGCTAACCCAGTGAAACCCCATCTCTACTAAAAAATACAAAAAACTAGCCGGGCGAGGTGGCGGGCGCCTGTAGTCCCAGCTACTCGGGAGGCTGAGGCAGGAAAATGGCATAAACCCGGGAGGCGGAGCTTGCAGTGAACTGAGATCCGGCCACTGCACTCCAGCCTGGGTGACAGAGCGAGACTCCGTCTCAAAAAAAAGAAAAAAAAAAATTTGCTGGGTGTGGTGGCGCGTTCACTGTAATCCCAGCTACTCAAGAGGCTGGGGTGGGAGGATCACTTGGGCCTGAGAGGTGGAAGTTGCAGTGAGTGGAGATCACACCATTGCACTCTAGCCTGGGCAACAGAAAGAGACCCCATCTCAAAAAAAAAAAAAAAA
>NW_016808905.1:970969-996553 GCF_001698545.2 Rhinopithecus bieti | reverse complement strand
AAAAAAAAAAAAAAAAAAAAAAAAGAAGCTGAGTAGTTATGATTCCAAGTTTGACACTATAGAAAAGGCAAAACTAGGCCGGGTGTGGTGGCTGAAGCCTGTAATCCCAGCACTTTGGGAGGCCGAGACGGGCGGATCACGAGGTCAGGAGATCGAGACCATCCTGGCTAACACGGTGAAACCCCGTCTCTACTAAAATACAAAAAACTAGCCGGGCGAGGTGGCGGGCGCCTGTAGTCCCAGCTACTCGGGAGGCTGAGGCAGGAGAATGGCGTAAACCAGGGAGGCGGAGCTTGCAGTGAGTGAGCTGAGATCCGGCCACTGCACTCCAGCCCGGGCGACAGAGCGAGACTCCGTCTCAACAAAAAAAAAAAAAAAAAAGAAAAAAAAGGCAAAACTATAGAAAGAGTAAAAAGATCAGTGGTTATAGGTAGAAAGGGAATTAACAGGCACAACACAGAATTCTTAAGGCAGTGAAAAATACTCTGTGTGATACTATAATGAATACATTTGTCCAGACACACAAAACATACAACACCAAGAGTGAACCCTAATGTAAATTATGAACTTTGCATGACTATGATGTATCAATGTAGGTTTATCAATTATAACAAATGCACCATACTGTTGCGGGATAATGGTAATGAGAGAGGCTATGGATGTGTTGGGGCAGAGAACACACGGGAAATCTCTGTACTTTCCTCTTGGTTTTGCTGTAAATCTAAACCTTCTCTAAAAAATAGTCTTTAAAAAAATCCAAGCAGTAAAAGTTAAAAAAAAAAAAAGCCATAATATTTTCAAAGAAAAATGGATGTGATTACTGACGAGTTGATCACTATTTTCTGTTCAGCCACAGTGCAGATTAATAGGATTTCATGAATTCCGGAAATTCTTTTTTTCTTTTTTTTTTTTTAACAAGCTTCGCTCTTGTTGCCCAGGCTGGAGTGCAGTGGTGCGATCTCAGCTCACTGCAACCTCCGCCTCCCGGGTTCAAGTGATCCTCCTGCCTCAGCCTTCCCGAGTAGCTGGGATTACAGGCACGCACCACCACGCCCGGCTAATTTTGTATTTTTAGTAGAGATGGGGTTTCCCCATGTTGGTCAGGCTGGTCTCAAACTCAGATGATCCACCCGCCTTGGCCTCCCGAAGTGCTGGGATTACCGCACCTGGCTGAATTCCGGAAATTCTAAGAAGCATCAATAACAGTAACTTTATAGAAAAATGTGTACAGTCCTAAAAGTGTAACTCTGATTTCTAGCTATACAGAAGGACCTGGTCACTAATTACATAATCCCTTACCACTGCTGTCTCTCCTGCCCAGTCTGTCCAGCTACCAAGCTCTTAGGATTGAGGGAAAGAAGAGAAGCACCTCAAAATGGCTCTTTGGAGCCATAGTAATCAGCTGTTCAACCACTGTCAGCAAAAGGGGACTCTCTACCTCTTCCCAAAGCACCACAGAGTGCTATCACACCCCACCACTTGTTCTGTGGTAACCACATCAGCAATCAGTCGTTCCTGCTAAATTAGGAATTCTCATTTGTGTTTTGGATGTCAAAGAAAGCAATCATGGAAAAAAAAAAAAAGAAAAAAGACAAAAATGTAACTCACAAATGGAATCTGACTGCTTGTGGGCTAGAAACCAACAGCCCTCTCTAACAACCATTTCCTGGGTCCAGCTTTCTCCTTTGCTCTTCTTTTTTCCTTTGCCCTTACTTTTCTTGCTACTCCTACTTGAGGTTAGTAAGTGAATTAAGATAGCAAAAAAACTAACACTGTTCTATACTTCCTACTCCATAACTACTGCCAAAATTTCAGTTAGGCAATAGGCAAAATGAAATACTTCACTGTCCCCTAACATTCCAAAATGCTACTTCCTTACGTACTAAAGTAAGAAAGGATCAGGTATAATAAAATAGCGTTTAAACAGCAAAACCCCCACAAACATCACTAAGTGTTTTCAACACTTTCCAACAGCATTTTTAACAGTTATCTTCAAAATTTGGGAAGGGACACTCAAAGAAAACCTGGATTATATTTTTATCTTTTCTAACCATTAAGCAAAGCTGATACGGCTTTTCTTTTTTTCTTTGAATACTGACATGGACTTCTCAGATTTAGGTTATCTAGGTAAAAGTATCAGAGAACTTTGCAAGTATAGGGAAGATAGGGAAATTTTTGACTTGATAGATAACATACCAAAAGGCTCTATGAACTGATAAAGTTTTTCACCAACTGATATGGCTTCTGTATACTGCCGCAGATGATAAAGAATGACTGCTTGATTATAGTACAACATGCTGTTTTCAACATCATCTAACCCATCCATTTCTTCAACAGCTGAGTGGACCTATAAAGCAATCAACAGAGATTATATTTTAACAACATTAAGGAAATAAAAGCAAAAGTGAAATAATTCACATGAATAAAAGGAACACAGGCCAACATTCTTATTCTGAATTTTCCATACTTTCAACAGTATCTTTAGATTTTAATTACTCTCACATACTAAAAATTATTTTCATTCTTCTATGCCACACAAAATAAAATTTTAAAATGTTTTGATGAGACTTTATTAAGGACCCAGCACATGGCTAGACAATTATCTTCCTTGTCATTGTGAAGTTATCTTCCCTGTTTCAATTGGTAACAGGGCTTCTGTGCAGGATTCCCACCTCCTAGTCTCACGACCTACAAGAGGCTACACCAGGCACACAACAAACTCAAAATGACCTTTCCCATAAAAATGTCACGTAATATTCATAGTTTGATTTCATTTTGTAAAAACTTAGGTAAAATTTAAATGTTAATAACAGCTGGCCAGGCATGGCAGCTCATGCCTGTAATCCCAGCACTTTGGGAGGCCGAGGCAGGCAGAACACTTGAGGTCAGAAGTTCGAGACCAGCTTAGCCAACATGGTGAACCCCGTCTCAACCAAAAATACAAAAAAAAAAAAAAAAAAAAGCTGGGTGTGGTGGCACGCGCCTGTAGTCCCAGCTACTCAGGAGGCTGAAGGAGGAGACTTGCTTGAATCCAAAAGGCAGAAGCTGCAGTGAGCCAAGATCACATCACTGCACTCCAGCCTGGGCAATATAGTGAAACTCTGTATCAAACAAAACAAAACAAAAATAGTTAACTATTTACCATGTGCCAGACTTGCTATGTTAAAATTTTTACAGGTTAATCCTCACCACACCACAAGGTCATAGATAATTTTTTTTTTTTGAGATGGAGTCACCCAGGCTGGAGTGCAGAAGCACAAACTCAGCTCAGCGCAACCTCCACCTACAGGGTTCAAGTGATTCTCCTGCCTTAGCCTCCTGAGTAGCTGGGACTACAGGCATGCGCCACAACACCTGGCTAATTTTGTATTTTTAGTAGAGATGGGGCTTCACCATATTGGCCAGGCTAGTCTTGAACTCCTGACCTCAGGCGATCTGCCCACCTCGGTCTCCCAAAGTGCTTGGATTACAGGCATGAGCCACCGCACCTGACCGAGGACGTAAATAATTTCATTTCCACTTTATACATAAGGAAACCAGCACAGAAAACTTAATTATCTTACCCAAGACCATAGGGCTAGAAAGTATATTTTCAGGTTTTGTTCCCATAAAAAAGAATAGATTTTTTAAAGTACTCAATAACAAAAATACATTGCTGCACACATGATGGTTAGAAAAGGCTTTTATGGGCTTCACTAAAGGCTGACATCTGTAACTGACACCAAAAGAAAAAACAAAAGCATGACACTTTGCATTCTGAAACTGTATACCCCTTCTGTAAGCTGTAGCAACAGGTTTTAAATTTTAATCAAGCTTTACAACCATTGCACAATTCCATATAACACATGAAATTGGAAATCTACCTGTATTAAAACTAACCTTTGCCATTATGAAGATTGCAATAAATTATTGTTCAATATTAAGTAATTAATTCTAAGACCAACACTTCCTTAGAACTCTGATATACAGTACATGGATTTAACAGCCTTGGTTTGACTCAGGCAAGGAACATGAAGGTTCACAACACACAATGATTTGTAAATTTTGTAACTGGACTTCAACAGACATCAATCACCCATGTGGTTAAGCTTGACATGATTCAAATGTTAGCAAGTAGTCTTAGCTGACCAACAACATGTGCATCTCAGTGAGTTTGGGAACTCTTTATAATCGTCACTTATCAAGTCACTATCTGAAAGAGATTAAAAACAGTATCTTCAAACAGTGAAAACTCAATTTCCAAAGGCAACTCTTTCTGTAGTTAGGTAATGGAGAGAGAATGAGTTAAGAGTTTAGCCAGAAAAGCTTTCAGATAAACTATGACGTTTTGGATTCAGCAATGGTTGAATAATTATCACATGAATAACTTTGCCACATATTCTACGACTCACGAAAATAGTCTAGTAATTGCTTCAGCCAAAAGAAAAACTACTCATTAAGTGAAATTAGACATTTGTTAATTAAAATGGAATAGGTTGAAAAAGGATGTCACTGTGCCCAAGACATGTGACTGCGAACAGAAGTATGATTTAAAGAAGCCAGTAACCACAAGTACAAACACTTCTAGGAAACTCAAGAGTTGGAAGGCCCTAACAAACCTTACGAACAATAAAAGCTAGTGAAAGAACTTCACAAAGTTTTTTTGGCCTAACTGGAAGTTTGCAGGAATTGCTTATTCAAAAAAAGTTTAAAAGCTGAACTTGTTCTCAAAAACCAAACAAATCTGTCCTGGAAGAAACTGTCTGTGGGGTCATAGGGTGCATGTACTAGATTACCAGTAAGCACCATTTTTCCTTTGATTCCGGAACACCAGATAAAGTCATCAGTAATAATACTGGAGTAAAGAGGAAACGTGAGGACATACGAATTTATGAAGACTGAGACAGGTACGAGAACAGGCCCAAGAGTCAGAAGGCCTGGTTTAAATCTGGTCTTCCCCTTCCTAGATGTATAAATTTAAATTAGACTTCCTAAACCCTGGTTTGAAAACTGAGATAATAAGCACCTACTGCCTCAAGAGTTGAATGTGAGGATTATATGAGATAAGGCATAAAAAGCACTTAATACAGAATTTGGCACCAAGTATGCATTCAATAAATGGTAGCTATTATTCTCATTTTTGAATTTTTTTTTTTTTTTTTTTGAGACGGAGTCTCACTCTGTCAGCCAGGCTGGAGTGCAGTGGCACGCTCTTGGCTCACTGCAAGCTGTGCCTCTCGGGTTCACGCCATTCTCCTGCCTTAGCCTCCCGAGTAGCTGGGATTACAGGCACCCGCCACCACGCCCAGCTAATTTTTTGTATTTTTAGTAGAGATGGGGTTTCACCATGTTAGCCAGGATGGTCTCCATCTCCTGACCTCGTGATCCGCCTGCCTTGGCCTCCCAAAGTGCTGGGATCACAGGTGTGAGCCACCGCACCTGGCCTCATTTTTGAATTTTAATGGGGTTTAAAAATTACTTTATGCCTATAAAGGATTATAGAGAGGCTGAAGGAACCACTTGCTTCTACCTGTGTCACACTTCAGGGTGATAAGATACAGTATCGTGGTACTCATGATTACAGGGAAGATCTCATGACTCCCTAACAGCATGAAACAGTAACTAAAATTACAGGCTCTAGAGTTAAACACAACTGAGTTCAGGTAGCTCTTACTATTCAAAAACTTTGTGTCTTTGGACAATTTATACAGCTATCTGTGCCTTGGCCTTCCCATTTTTAAAATAAGAAAAATTATATAGTTATTTCATAGGGCTACTGAGAAGAACAAATGAGAAGCTGCATCCAAGGTTCTTGGCAGTGCCTTGTCACACAGTGAACACTTAACTGATCCTATCAGCATCATCACTGTTATCAGCCCTCTTGAACACCAAAAGTCTAGCCCCTTTTGGTGCAGGATTCAAGAAACATTGCGTTATAACCAGACCAATCCGCAATCTGCAATTCAAGCCCCAAACCAGATATAAAGCAGATATCTTCTATTTAATTAATCATCTCCTGATCCAAATGCTAAAACAACTTGACATTAGGATTAATCATATTTTTGTAATCATAAACAAGATATATCTCCATAGCTAAGCTCCTTCATATAGTTCTTTCTTTCTCAAAATTTCAAAGCTCATTCGAATTTGGTATATTAGTCTATTCTGTTCAAGTTAATTAAAACTCCAGTTAAAAAAAAATCACACAACATACCTTTTATCTCCTGGAATAATAATTTTGCGGAAATAAAATTAATGCTAAAAAATGCTTCAGACAAGAAATGCCAGACAAATCACATTTATTTTCCTTAACTATTTGTATCTGATAAATTAAAGAACAGAACAATATTTTTTATAATTAAATTCATTTGTGTATCACCTGATTCTTCAGCTGGTTAAGTGTTTGTCTCAAATTATCTGTTGTTGTTTGGTTACTTTTAAAAAACTCAGCTACTGCTGTATTCAAAATTATTTTATAATCATCTTTGTTTATATCTTGTAGACAGGCAAGGTGTTGTAGACAGGCATCATAATTTCCAGACTAAAAAAAAAAACCACACACACACACACAAAATTACACACCAGCTTTAAGAACAGTATATCATTCCAAATACATTTCATTCATCTTTATCTTAAAAGTTCTTAAAAAGAAAGATGTAGTTTCCCTACATATACTAATCAAAGTCACTAGATAAAGCAATATTCATGTCAGTTAAGAAACTGTGGATATTTACTTCCTAAGACTCAAAACCCTGACATTGACACATATAAGACACATATATTGATATGATAAATATGTTGGTATACACACATAGTGCTAGCAGGGTATTAATGGCTGAGGCTAGTCAAGAAAGGTAATATAATCACTCCAAATTTTATTTTCTAGTAAATATATTTCGAATACCCAAGCGTTAAGTTCTTCTGCTTACATGCACGTAACCTGATAACCAAATAAGGTTTTCTTTCATATTGTTTAATGTCAGAAAAGTTAAAATTCTGCCAAGAAAGTTTTGGGGTTCCATTTTAAAGTACCTTCAAGAAAATAATTTTTGAATCTGATATTTTCATAAATAAATAAAGAATTGAACAGCATAGTGAAATGAAAAGACTGATCCACATACTTACAAATCTAAATTTAAAAGACTTAAAACAACAGTATATGAGTTAAAACATGTTTACAAAACACAAAACTTGAGAATGGCTCCAATTACTCTCATTTCTTTCACCATATTTAAACTCTAAAACATTTATTTTAAAATTAAATAAACCTACTTATCTCTAAATTAACTCTTGAATTATTACAGAGTAAAAATTGTAAATTTAAAAATTCACTATGAAAAGATTCATACTTGACAGAACCCTACAACTTGAGCAGATTAAGAGAAGCCATTTCTTACTGTGAAAGCTTGGAAAGCATTGGTGGATAACTCCTTTTCTTGATCAGTGATCCCAGAGGACTGACCTGTGCCTTCATGTTTCTCTGCTCCCTGATCTGCAAACATATAAGTTTTACAGTTCTTTAGAAATAAAAGTTGTACAGTGGTCCCTTCTTATCCAGTTTCACTTTCTGCAGTTTCAGTCACCCAAGGTCAAGTATGGTATGAAAATATCAAATGGAAAATTCCAGAAATAAGCAGTTCTTAAGTTTTAAACTGCAATGTTCTGAGTAACATGATGAAATCTCTTGCCATCCTGCAGTGTCCCACTCTGTCCCATCCAGGAAGTCAATCGTTCCTTTGTCCAGCATTCCATGTTGTATAAGATACCTCCCACTTGGACACATAGTAGCCATCTTGGTTATCAGATCAATAGGTCATAGGAAGAGAGGTGACTAGGGTATAGTAAGACATTTTGAGAAAGAGAAACTACATTCAGATAACTGTTATTTTATTACTGTTGTTATCTCTTACTATGCTTCATTTATAAACTTTATCATGGTTATGTATGTATAAAAAAAACAGTATATAGATTCAGCACTATTTGTGATTTCAAGTATCCACTGGAGGTCCCTGACTGTATCTCCTGAGGAAAAGGTGGGGGACTACTGTATAGTGAATTTGTCCCTAGTTTTCATCTTGTGTTTTTCCTAATAAAGTTGCCAAAGTTAGGGCTCTCTCAACAATGACTGACCAATGTTACAAGCTAGTAAGAAGCTACTCCTCTGAAAACTTGAAAAGCTTCCTTTGGCCAAGTTGAAACACAATGAAAACCTGCCCACTTAAATAAAGACCACAAGCTCTGTTGATGAGGACATTCAAGCTGAGAATACTGTGATCTTTACAAAATATTAGATCTGCCACACAGCAACATACAGTCCCACACAGTCAAGCAACTATGCCAGGTGCTGGAGACAGAAAAAGATAAACACACCTACGATGCCTTTAAGAGATTTGTAATTTAGTTGGAAAGTAGTAACACTTAGTCAGAAAACTACATTGATAAGGGCTTACAGCTAATTTCCAGGCAAGGAATATTTTCATAGGCTCAGAAATCTAAAAGATGAACACATTTAAAAAGTTTCTTTAATATGTTAAGTGTCCATATAAATTCGCAGTAAAGGTTAATAATCTGTTTAGCTGGGAAAACTACTTCCTACCTCTATAATTTACTATTTTAAATATTAGATTTTTTGCTTTTGTTTTAATTTGAAAATAGAATTCCAAATTAAAGGTAAAATCTCAGCTGAACCAAATCTAAAACTACTAACTCACTTAACAAAAGTGTGTTAAGTACTCTAACAAATGCTTCAATACTTTTTATAGTTCTCTCAAGAGTCTTTGCTGGCTAGGCATGGTGGCTCATGCCTATAATCTCAGCTACTTGGGAGGCTGAGGCACAAGAATCACTTGAACCTGGGAGGCAGAGGTTGCAGTGAGCTGAGATCACGCCACTTCACTCTAGCCTGGGCAACAGAGTGAGACTCTGTCTTGAGGAAAAAAAAAAAAAGAAAAAAGAAAAAGGGCCAGGTGCAGTGGCTCACGCCTGTAATCCCAGTTCTTTGGGAGGCTGAGGCGGGCGGATCACAAGGTCAGGAGATTGAGACCATCCTGGCTAACACGGTGAAACCCCGTCTCTACTAAAAATAAAAAAATTAGCCGGGCGTGGTGGTGGGGGCCTGTAGTCCCAGCTACTCGGGAGACTGAGGTAGGAGAATGGCGTGAACCTGGGAGGCAGAGCTTGCAGTGAACTGAGATTGCGCCACTGCACTCTAGCCTGGGCAACAGAGCAAGACTCTGTCTCAAAACAAAAACAAACAAACCAACAAAACTACCAGAGACTGGACAATTTATAAAGAAAAGAGACTCAACTGACTCATGGTTCTGCAGGCTATACAGAAAGCACATATGGGGAGTCCTCAGGAAACTTACAATCATGGCAGAAGGCAAAGAGGAAGCAAGCACATCTTCACATGGTCAGCAGAAGACAGAGCAAAGGGGGAGGTGCTACATACTTTTAAATAATGACATCTAGTGAGAACTCACTATCACCAGTACAGCAAGGGAAAAATCCACCCCCACGATCCAGTCACCTCCTACCAGGTCCCTCCCCTAACATTGGGGATTTACAATTCAGCATGAGATTTGGGTGGGGACACAGAGCTACACTATATCATTAGGCATTGTTTTTTGGTTTTTTATTTTTTTCAAAAGAGTCTAAGCCAATTAGAATTAATTAAATAGAATCAGAATGCCCTACATTCTGAATTTTTCTGGTTATTTCCTCAATATTACATGCAGTTTAACATTTCTGGCAAGAATACTATATAGGTAATGTAAAATTAGCCATTTTTATTTATTTTTTATTTATTTATTTAGATGGAGTCTTGTTCTGTCACCCAGGTTGAACTGCAGTGGCACAATCTTGGTTCACTGCAACCTCCGCCTCCTGGGTTCAAATGATTCTCCTGTCTCAGTCTCCCGAGTAGCTAGGACTATAGGCGCCTGCCACCACATGTGGCTAATTTTTGTATTTTTAGTAGAGACGGGGTTTTGCCATGTTGGCCAGGCTGTTCTCAAACTCCTGACCTCCCAGGTGACTGCTGCCCTCAGCCTCCCAAAGTGCTAGGATTACAGGTGTGAGCCACTGCGCTTGGCTAGTCATTTTTAATGTTAAGTTTTCTGCAAAAAATTTACCATTTGTTTTTAAAAGGTGCCTTTTATATTTTATTATCTCCCAAAGAATATTCTGTTTCTTGGTTCTACTCACTAGCAAAAGGTCCATGCATCACTAATGGAAATATCATTAAAAGGAAATGTGACCACTGCATAAATGTGATGTCATGGGCCGCAAACATAGGTAGGTGATGGCAATGTCACTGTGTATGACTTTAAAGAATTTCAAAGTCTCACAATATTTGAATTTCTTATTTATACATGAATTTTTTTTTCATACAGAATTGTTGCTTCAGACTGAAACTCAAAGACCTCCAAAGCTTGAACTTATCTGCAAAATGGGGATAAGAAAACCCTTTTTCAAGTTATCGTAAGGCTTTAGTAAGAATATATGTAAAGTAATCGGCATATACCTGGCAGAGTAAACCCCTAATACGTAGCACGATAGTGCAGATTCTATCCTTTTCAACATACAGCGGGAGGCAGGTTGCACAGTGACGTACAGACAATTTTTAGAATTGAACTAAGACTAAAACTTTAATGTCACTTCTGAAATTAAACAGATGCTACAGAAGTGGAACTGGGGCAAATTTCAGCTTCCCTATTTACTAAAATGCGAGTCTGTATTGTACAGTTTTTAGCATCCCTTCCAACTCAGATTGAGTAACTCCAAACACACTTCTATAAAGAAACTGAGGCCGGGCGCAGTGGCTCATGCCTGTAATCCCAGCACTTTGGGAGGCCGAGGCGGGCGGATCACCTGAGGTAGGAGTTCAAGACCAGCCTGGACAACATAGTAAAACCCCAATTAAGGTATCAATGGAAGACAAATCCCCACATGAGAAATAGTAGACCATCTTGTCCCCAAGTTTACCCCTCAAGAGTGCCTACAACCAACTTTCCAGAAAGTTGTCAAGAATCACACCAGTCATGGGGTTCTTTTGCTTACTGTCTCCTTTCCATTCTTCCCTCTCCTTCAATAGATCTGCCAACATGGACTCAAGTTGGGGCTAGAGCTGGCAGAATGCTCCCCCAGTATGGTGTCCCAGAGTTGCATCTTTCACAGTAGCCTCCACTTTCACACCTCATCCATCACAAGCCTCCTTCCAGGATACTGGGAAGTGTGACTCCTTCTATAATGGCTACCAGCAGTTGCCTAGATAAACAAGCTCCCTTATCCTCAAGAACCCTGCCACAGTCCTTTATAGTGTTCCTGAAACACCAGAAACTTGCTGAAACAAGAGTAAATATGAATGGCTTAATAACAGGAAATGAAACTCAGCCTCATTATTTATTAAATAATTGTAAATTATACCATGGCACATTAACAGTTATTAAGTCTACATAACTTGATGTGGAAAAATATCTACAACATGTTGTTAAATAAAAGAAAGAGATTGCAAACTGCTTTGTACAACTGAATCCCATGTTTTATAAAAACATATACACAAATATGTACCTCTGAATAAGTACAGAATAAAGTCTACAAGGATACACAGCAAACTATTCAACAAACTGTATGCGCACTTATGATCTGGGCACTTTGTGATTACTGCTTAGACACCAGGAGCATCTCAAAGCACCAGTTGTTGGCCAGGTTTGGTGGCTCACACCTGTAGTTCCAGCATTTTGGGAGGCCAAGGTGGGTGGATCACTTGAGCCCAGGAGTTCAAGACCAGTCTGGTCAGCATGGTGAAACCCCGTCTCTACAAAAAACACAAAAATTAGCTGGGTATGGTGGCATGCGTCTGTAGTCCCAGCTACTAGGGAGGCGAAGGTGAGAGGATTGCTTGAACTCAGGAGGTGGAGGGTGCAGTGAGTTGAGATTGTGCCATAGCACTCCAGCCTGGGCAGCAGAGTAAGACCTCATCTTAATAAACTAAAAATAAAAGAACCCGTTGTCAACAGAACTAACTTTGGGAAGTCCTAGCCTGGCACATGTCAGCAGTCAGTGAAGAATGCCAACTTCCTTTTTCCAAGAAGGCAATATGACATAATTAAAAGAATCAGTCACATCTTCAGTCCAGTCTTTCTTTGGCCTGTCTTTAATTGGAGATGCTAAATAAATACAGCTCCCTACCCTCTTTTCCTTTTACCAGAACTAAAAATTCTTGTATTTTAAAATGTATTTACGTTTGTACTTTAAACATAAAATTAACAATAAAATTCAATTTCATGTGACTTGACTACGAAACAGCTCTTCAGATCACTATGAAACCCCCAGAAGACTGCACACCCTTTTGAGAGTCACCACTTACAACAACGTAATACTGTATAACTTGTACTTAAAAAAACTCATCTAAGATCTGAGAACTTATCTGCTCTATAAAAAAAGGCATTCTAGTATTTGGGCTTATTAAAAGTGTTACTTCTGATAATTAAAGTTAGCAGGTCAATTAGTATTTTATTTCCACTTTAGCATACAACACAGAGGAGGAAAAGCTAAAGTTAAGTGAATAAAGTTTGCCAGTTTCAAAAGACAATGTTAAACAGTTTTTCTGTGGAAAGTCAATAACAAGGAGTTTAACTGCAGGAACATACTGTTTACCCAACGCATGTGTTTTGCAAAACTGTCAGGTGCACAAAAAAGGTAAGGACCAATTATTTTAAATGTGTAAAATGGGACACAGGACTTTAGGACCTCAGACAGCAAGTTATAAGTTTAGATTGAAACAGAATCCTCAATCCACCATATTGTCACCATAAAATTTTAACAAAGAATATAAATACCTTTCATGTTTCATTTATTATTAAAGATTTTAGAAAACCTAACATTTTAAAAAATGTGTCGTCTCATAAAGAAGCATAATAGATTTAAACCAAATGCCAAAAATTCTTAGTTTGCCATCAAGTTATCTCTAAAGCTTCTTCTAAAATATGCCCCTTGGCTGGGCACAGTGGCTCACACCTATAATCCCAGCACTTTGGCAGGCCAAGGCAAGAGGATTGCTTGAGCCTAGGAGTTCGAGACCAGCCTGGGAAACAAAACGAGACCCTGTCTCTATTAAAAAAAATTGTTTTAATTAGCCAGGCATAGTGGCATGTGCCTGTAATTCCAGCTACTTGGGGGGCTGAGGTGGGATAATCGCTGAAGCCTCAGAGGTTGAGGCTACCGTGAGCCATGACCACGCCACTGCACTCCAGCCTGGGTGATAGAGTGAAACCCTATCTCAAAAATAATAATAATAATAAAAAAATGAATAAAATAAATAAGTAAAATATGCCCTAGATTAGATGACATTCTTTAATGGGACTTCTGGCCCCAACTGTAAGAGTACCTTAGAAATACAGGACAAAGGGGGAAAAAAAAACAAACAAAAAACAAAACAAAACAAAACAAAACAAAACAAAACAAAAACCCAACAACTCACCCAGGTGTTGAAAATTTTGAGCTTCTATTCTCCACTAAAAGCAGAGTAGTTCATGTGGCCACTGCTGTCAGCAACCCCAGAAAATGGAAATCTCAGGCTGGACATGGTGGCTCACGCCTATAAATATCAGCACTTTGGGAGGCCAAGGCGGGCGGATCACCTGAGGTCAGGAGTTCCAGATCAGCCTGGCCAACATGGTGAAACCCCGTTTCTACTAAAAATACAGAAATTAGCTGGGCATGGTGGCATATGCCTATAATCTCAGCTACTTGGGAGGCTGTGGCAGGAGAATCACTGGAACCTGGAAGACGGAGGCTGCAGTGAGCCGAGATCACGCCATTGCACTCCAGTCTGGGCGACAGAGTGAGACTCCATCTCAAAAAAATAAAAATAAAATAAAATAATAAAAAATAAAAGAAATATAAAAGGGAAATAAAATGTAAGTCTTCTAAAATTCTCCAGAAAAGGAGAGAAGCCAATTTAAAGTAAATATATAAGCTGGGCTGGACACAGTGGCTCACGCCTGTAATCCCAGCACTTCGGGAGGCCGAGGCAGGTGGATCTTGAGCTCGGGGCAACATGGCAAAACCCCATCTCTACCAAAAACACAAAACTTAGCCAGGTGTGGTGGCACATGCCCATAGTCCAGGTACTTGGGAGGCTGAGGTGGGAGGATCACTTGAGCCCAGGAGGTGGAGGTTGCAGTGAGCTGAGATTGTGCCACTGCACTCCAGCTTAGGTGACAGTGAGACCCTATCTCAAAATAAATAAATAATAAATAAATAAATAGATAAGCTGGACTCTAAGCCTGACAAGAGTCTCTGAAATTCCCATTTCTACACACGTTTGAGAACTGAGCTCAATAAATAACCTTTTACGTGTTGACAAACCATTATTTTACCTACATTCTTTAACTTCAGGATAAAAATTTTCTGTTTTTAAAAAAACACACTTCACTACTCAGGAGGCTTAGGAGGGAGGACTGCTTGAGCCTAGTATATGACTACCAGCCTGAGCAATCAGCGAGACCCCATTTCTTCCTCTTTTTTTTTTTGAGACGGAGTCTTGCTCTGTTGCCCAGGCTGGAGTGCAGTGGCACAATCCCAGCTCACCACAACCTCTGCTTTCTGGGTTCAAGTGATTCTCCTGCCTCAGCCTCCTGAGTAGCTGGGATTACAGGCGCCCATCACCACGCTTGGCTAATTTTTGTATTTTTAGTAGAGGCGGGGTTTCACCATGTCGGCCAGGTTGGTCTTGAACTCTTGATCTCAAGTGATCTGCCCGCCTCGGCCTCCCAAAGTGCTGGGATTACCAGCATGAGCCACCGTGCCCAGCCAAGACCCCATTTCAAAAGAAAACAAAAAAAAAAAAACAAAAAAAACCATATATATATATATATACTTCAACAGGATTATTTTTATTTTTCCTGTTATATATTTGTACATTTCTCAAGTTTTCTGCCAGAGATGGGTATTCATTTTTGTAATCAGTTTTTAAAATGTTTTAAAAACATCTATTATTTATAACTGCTGACTTCTTACCAGACAGAGTCTGCACATAATCCCACAGCATTTCTTTATTTGTCCAAAAGTAGTCTCCATTGCCAATTGAAAGAGTATACGACCGTTCACCCATAAGCTTGACTTTCCTTCTACTCTGGCCTAATGAACATGGCTGACCTTCTATGCATACAGAGCTCTTTGACCCACAAACCTTGACAGTCTTTACACCAATAGACTTCATTTCTAATCAAACAAATGCCTTTAGTTTTGAACTAAGCAGAAAAGAAATGCACCACGTTTTCAAAACTGAAAATCATCAGTTAACTGAAAGCACAGACACATTCCAATACAGAATGTTCATCATTCAAATCTGATTGGAGGAGACTACAAGCTACACTCATCAAAATACAGCTCCACTGATATATCAAGAAAAGAAAACTTTTCTAAAGAAAAAAGGGATGTTAAATGACCTAAGGAGATCAACGATCACAGTCACAAAATACCAATGATGTTCTTGTGAAGGAAAGTTTTAAATCTTAAGGAGGAGGCCACTTTGAAGAAAAACAATTCAGGCCCACTAACGTCACTATACAGCTCAGCTAGGTTAACATACCTCACGTATGGTTTCTATCATGTGAACAAGTATACTTGACTTACCAAAACCTCAAATGGTTTATTCACTAAACCATATTCTCCCCCACTTTAAGCTGGACAAGAGGAGCTGGAGAAATAGGAAAGCACACACTTTGCAGTCAAAGAATAAGCCATTCGTAACAAGCAATGCTACAGAATTGAGCATCCTGTTCATCAGTGAAGAAATAAACGAACAGAAATTCAAATCAACAATATTAGCATGGCCGGCACAGTGGCTCAGGTCTGTGATCCTAGCACTTTGGGAGGCCATGGCAGGAGGATCACCTGAGGTCAAGGAGTTTGAGAGCAGCCTGGCCAACATGGTGAAATCCCATCTCTACTAAAAATAAAAAAATTAGGCTGGGCACAGTGGCTCACACCTGTAATCTCAGCACTTTGGGAGGCCAAGGCAGGTGGATCACAAGGTCGGGAGTTTGAGAGCAGCCTGACCAACATGGTGAAACCCACATCTCTACTAAAAATACAAAAATTAGCCGGGCGTGGTAGTGTGCGCTTATAATCCCAGCTACTCAGGAGGCTGAGGCGGGACAATCACTTGAACCCAGGAGGTGGAGATTGCAGTGAGCTGAGATCATGCCACTGCACTCTAACCTGGGCAACAGAGCAAGACTCTGTCTCAAAAAAACCAAAAACAAACAAACAAACAAACAAAACCAAAAAACAAAACAAAAAAAAACTGTAAAGAAAAAACAATATCAGCATGCTTTAAGGAAACTAGGCAAAGCAGGATATTGCCACTGCTGATGAGTATTTTGTTTTCACATCTAAGAGGAGGAGTTTTTAATGCATAGAAAAGACTGATATTTACTCGTTTTAAAATATGAATATTTAATTTATTAAAGTTACAAATCCAAAAAGCCTAGATTTTACTCAAACTTTTACACTGAACTCAGACAACTTATTCTACTTGGAGGTCTACTTTTAAAGGCCTGTGAGGCCTACAACATAACATTTTCAAACATAAAATGTTAACTACTTAAACAATTTTATCAAGACTACACTTTCAGGGATCATTTCTACAGTTCATTACTAGAGAAGTTTCTCCAAAACTGCAGAGTACCAAACATTTTTTTAATTAAAAAAAAAAATTTTATCAAGTGAGAACTAGTGCAAACCCCTCCCACAAAACCCGAACAAAATATATTCAATTTTAAGTATAATTGTTAGACTTAAGAAGACAACATTTTTGTATTTTAACATGTCAAGAAAAAAAAATTTCCTGAGAATCACTTATAAATCTAAAAAATTAAACTTACAGTGACTCTTAGGTACTCTCTAATGTCCACAAAATAAAATAACTACAGTAAGGTTTCAACTTAAATTCACAAGTATAAATCAGTATTCAGTAACTTATACATTTTAAATTGAAATCATAAGACTAATATAAGTGCTGGGCATGGTGGCTCATACCTGTAATCCCAGCACTTTGGGAGGTCAAGGTGGGAAGATGGCTTGAGCTCAAGAGTTCAAGACTAGCGTGGGCAACATGATGAAACCCCATCTCTACAAAAAATACAAAAATTAGCCAGGTGTGGTGATGCATGCCTGTAGTCCCAGCTACTTGGGAGGTTGAGGTGGGAGGACTGCTTGAGCCTGGGAAGTCAAGGCTGCAGTGAGCAGTGTTCATGCCACTACACTCCAGCCTGGGTGACAGAGTGAGACTCGGTCTAGGAAAAAAAGAAAAAAAAAAACCAACATATTACTCTAAATTCTAATATTAAAAACACTTAAGAAGTTGGGCACAGTGGCTCACACCTGTAATCCCAGCACTTTGGGTGGTCGAGGCAGGAGGCTTGCTTGAGTCCAGAAATTTGAGACCAGCCCAGGACACATGGCAAAACCCTGTCTCTACAAAAAAATAGAAAAACTGGCTGGGTGTGGTGGCATGCACTTGTAGTCCCAGCTACTTGGGAGGTTGGCGTGGGAGGATCACTTGAGCCCAGGAGGTCGAGACTGCAGTGAGCCAAGATCATGCCCCTGTACTCCAGCCTGGGCAACAGAGTGAGACCCTGCCTCAAAAAATTAATTAAATTTAAAAAAGAAAAAAAAAACCACTTTAAATATCAAACATAGGTCACTACCACATCAACTCCTTATTCTGAAAACTGGTAATTGAAAAGAATGAATTAAGCTTTTAGCATTTAACATGTCTCTCTGGGAAAAATAAGAGTCAATATGGGAAAGCTATTCTTTTTTGTTGTTGTTTTTGAGACAGGGTCTCACTTTGTAGCCCAGGCTAGAGTGCAGTGGTGTGATCACGGTTCACTGCAGTCCTGACTTCCTTGGCTCCAATGACCTTCCTACCTCAGCCTCCCAAGTAGCTGGGACTACAGGCATGCAGCAGCACACCGACTAAGTTTTTTCAATCTTTTTGTAGAGACGGGCTCTCCTTATGTTGCCCAGGCTGCTCTTGAACTCCTGGTCTCAAGCGATCTGCCCACCTTGGCCTCCCAAAGTGCCGGGATTACAGGAATGAGTCACTGTAACCAGCCCAGGAGAGCTACTCTTTAAAGAAGAACATTCACTAACAAATGTAGAAACTACAATATAACTAGGTAAAAATCATTTTGTAACCCTCAATAATACAACTGATTGAGGAAAGAATCAACAACAGTGGATATTTACAAAATGCCAATTACTCCATAAATTACCTCTAACTGAAAATGGAAAAACATGTTCCTATCAGCACCTCAAATTGATCAATTTTGCATCACTAATACTGGATAACCTGACATTATGTACTTTATACAGAAAATAAAGTATATACCATCAACCACAAAGTATCTAAAAAATATGCTGAACCTAAATCTAATCAAGTCTGTAGAAATAAATCAGAGTTTAAGAAAATACAAGAGATAAAGCTGGGTGCAGTGGCTCACACCTGTAATTCCAGCACTTTGGGAGACCAAGCTGGCAGGATTCCTTCAGCCCAAGAGTTTGAGACCAGCCTGGGCAATATATTGGGACTCTGTGCCTACAAATAAATTTTAAACTTATATTCATAGCTGGGACTACAGGCACATGTCACCACACCCAGCTAACTTTCTGTATTTTTTGTAGAGACAGGGTTCACCATGCACCATGATGCCCAGGCTGGTCCTGAACTCCTAGGTTCAAGCAATCCACCCACCTTGGCCTCCCAAAGTGCTAGGATTTATAGGTATGAACCACCATACCTGGCAGGAAATTGGCTTTTTTTTTTTTTTTTTGGTGACAAGGTCTCAGTCACTCAGGTTGGAGTGCAGTGGTGTAATCTTGGCTCACTGCAACCTCTGTCTCCCAGGCTCCAGTGATCCTCACACCTCATCCTCCCTTATAGGTGGGACGACAGGCATGCGCCACCACTAATTTTTTGCATTTTTGGTAGAGATGGGGTTTCACCATGTTGCCTACACTGGTCTCTAACTCAACTCAACTGATCCTCCCACCTCAGACTCCCAAAGTGCTGGGATTACAGGTGTGAGGCACCGTGCCCGGCTGGCAGGAAATTTTTAACATATTAAAACATGAATTGTCTAAAACATGACAATGGTATTGTGATTATGTAGGTGAATGTCCCTATTTTTAAGAAATGCACGTTGAAATATTCAGAAATGAAGTGTTATGATGTTTATAACCTATTTTGAAATGATTCAACATGAAAAGTCATAGCTAGAGTCGGGTGTGTTGGCTCACATTGGCACTTTGGGAGGCCGAGGCTGGCAGATCACTTAAGGTCAGGCGTTCAAGACCAGTCTGGCCAACATGGTCAAACCACATCTCTACTAAAAATACAAAAATTAGCTGGGTGCGGCCAGGCACGGTGGCTCACAACTGTAATTCCAGCACTTTGGGAGGCCAAGGTGGGTAGATCACAAGGTCAGGAGATCGAGACCATCCTAGCTAACATGGTAAAACCCCGTCTCTACTAAAAATACAAAAAATTAGCCAGGCGTGGTGGCACACGCCTGTAGTCCCAGCTACACAGAAGGCTGAAGCAGGAGAATCACTTGAACCCGGGAGGCGGAGGTTGCAGTGAGCCGAGATTGCACCACTGCACTCTAGCCTGGGCAACAGAGTGAGACTCCATCTCAAAACAAAACAAACAAACAAACAAACAAAAACAGGTCGGTGTGGTATCATGTGCCGGTAATCCTAGCAACTTGGGAGGCTGAGGCAGGAGAATCACTTGAACTCGGGAGGTGGAGGCTGCAGTGAACCGAGATCGCACCACTGCACTCCAGCCTGGGCAACAGAGTGAGACTCCATCTTAAAACAAAACAAACAAACAAACAAAAACAGCTGGGTATGGTAGCATGTGCCTGTAATCCCAGCAACTTGGGAGGCTGAGGCAGGAGAATCACTTGAACTGGGGAGGTGGAGGTTGCAGTGAGGCAAGATTGCACCATTGCACTCCAGCCTGGGCAATAGAGTGAGATTCCATATAAAAAAAAAAAAAATGAAGAGTCATAGCTAGTGATATAGGAAGCAAATATGGTAAAATATAACAATTGCTGAACTAGGGGGTAGATATATAGACATTCATTTTATTTTTTAAATTTTTTAGGTGTCTGCAATCATTCATAATAAAAAGTTGAAAAAATGCCAAATAATGCTGGGTACAATGGCTCATGACTATAATCCTAGCACTTTGGAAGGCCAAGGCAGGAGGATCACAAGGTCAGGAGTTCGAGACCAGCCTGGCCAACATGGTGAAATCCCATCTCTACTAAAAATACAAAAAAAACTAGCTGAGCATGGTGGCATGCGCCTGTAGTCCCAGATACTTGTGAGGCTGGGACAGGAGAATCACCTGAATCCAGGAAGCGGAGGTTGCAGTGAGCTGAGATCCCACCACTGTACTCCAGTCTGGGCAATAGAGGGAGACTCCATCTTAAAAACAAACAAAACACAGGCTGGGCACGGTGGCTCACACTTGTAATCCTAGCACTTTGGAGGCCAAGGTGGGCGGATCACAAGGTCAAGAGTTCGAGACCAGCCTGACCAACATAGTGAAACCCCGTCTCTACTAAAAATACAAAAATTAGCTGGGCATAGTGCATGCCTGTAATCCCAGTTACCTGGGAGGCTGGAGCAGGAGAATCGCTTGAACCGAGAGGCGGAGGTTGCAGTGAGCCGAGATCGCACCACTGCATTCCAGCCTGGGCGACAGGGTGAGACTCTGTCTCAAAAACAAACAAACAAACAAACAAACCAGATAATGCAGATTCCTTACTGGACCTTGAAGAAAGCAAATGGCAGGACGGTGTTGCTGTAGTATACTCAACTCATCTCTGTAAATTATATATAGATGACTTAAAATATGTATTTTAAGTCAATATGAGCTTGTGTAGGAATAGAAAAAGTGTGGAAGAATGGCAAACTTGGTACCAGTTAGCTGGAAAGAGAGACTAGGTAGGTAGGTATAGAAAACTTATACATTTGTTTTTTTTTTTTTTTTTTTTTGAGAGGAATCTCGCTCTGTCCCCCAGGCTGGAAGCACAATCTTTGGCTCGCTGCAAGCCTCCACCTCCTGGGTTCATGCCATTCTCCTGTCCTCAAGCCCTCACCAAGTAGCTGGGACTTATAAGGCGCCACCATCTTCGCCCTAGCTAATTTTTTTTTTTTCTTTTTTGGTATTTTTAGTACAGACTGGGTTTCACCGTATTAGCCCCAGAATGGTCTCGATCTCCCTGACCTTGTGATCCCCCCACCTCACCTCCCAAAGTGCTGGGAATTACATTTGGTTTATAGAGTTTTTTTGAGCTAGAGTCTTGTCTGTCGCCCAGGCTAGAGTACGGTGGCACCATCTCGGCTCACTGCAACTCCTGCCTTCGGGTTAAAAAGTATGCTCGCTGACTCAGCTTCCAGAGTAGCTGGAACTACAGGCACCCCCACCACACCGAGCTAATTTTTGTATTTTTATTAGAGACAGGGGTTTCACCACATTGGCCAGGCTGGTCTTGAAACTCCTGACCTCAGGTGATCCACCTGCCTCGGCCGTCCCAAAGTGTTGGGATTACAGGCATGAGCCTACAGCGCCTGGCCTAAATAATAAATAGTTCTTGACTTAAAATAGTCTCAATTTTGTTCGTTCTTCCTACAGTTTTCTGGTTGTCCTGGCTTAAAATGTTCTTTTTTTTTTTTTTTTTTTTAAATCAAATAGGATTTTAAAATGTTTTCTCTTTTTTTTTGAGATAGAGTCTCACTCTGTTGCCCAGGCTGGAGTAGAGTGGCGCGATCTCGGCTCACTGAAAATTCCACCCCCGGGGTTCATGCGATTCTCCTGCCTCAGCCTCCTGAGTAGCTGGGACTACTGGTGCATGCCCCACACCCCATGTGTTTTTTTTTTTTTTTTTTTTTTTTTGAGGCGGAGTCTTGCTTTGTCGCCCAGGCTGGAGTGCGGTGGCACGATCTCGGCTCACTGCAAGCTCCGCCTCCCGGGTTCACGCCATTCTCCTGCCTCAGCCTCCTGAGTAGCTGGGACTACAGGTGCTTGCCACCATGCCCGGCTTTTTTGTATTTTTAGTAGAGACGGGGTTTCACTATGTTAGGCAGGATGGTCTCGATCTCCTGACCTCGTGATCTGCCTGCCTCGGCCTCCCAAAGTGCTGGGCCTAAGTGAGCCACTATGCCCGGCCTAATTTTTTATATTTTTGATAGAGATGGGGTTTCGCCACGTTGGCCAGGCTGGTCTAACTCCTGATCTCAGGTGATCTGCCCACTTCAGCCTCCCAAAGTGCTGAGATTATAGGTGTGAGCCACCATGCCCGGCCAACATCATAAAGTACTCTTGTCTTGATTTCTTATTACTCATCTGGTTCTGTTTTTCCCTTCTTCATAATGCTATCAATCTTTTCTTATTGAGACTACCATCACCATCTTCCTAGTGCAAATTCCCAGAAAACTTCAAATTTGGGATTTTGTGTCCTAACTCCAGCTACCTTCTCCTTTCAAATAACCCTAAAAAGTACCAAAAAAAAAAAAAATCCTAAAACACTGTTGGTATTTATTTCTTTGGTCAAGAATGACACTGGCTTCATATTACTTTTCCATGCTATATAGACACACAAACCTTGTGAACCTTCCACTGCCCCTTTGTTTTTGGTTGGTGCACCTACCTACAACCTAAGACACTCCTCGCTGTAGGATTTGGTCGAAATACAATTCAGGGTGTGGGATCAGCTGGGTGATCCATCACTGAGAAAGCATGTAACCCAGAAGCACAGGTAAATTAGTTCCCCATGGGGTGAGTCCCAACCAGCTGGCAACCAAAAATATGAGGAATAGACAGATAAATCATCCCTCCTTTCTCTCTGAAGTTTCTCCTCAAAATCCTTCCAGAAGACTCTCACATGCAAGTGACCTGCTATGTCTCTTCACAGCTCAAAGCGAAGCAGTAGCCAAGGATGTAACCTATTGTGTCTTCCTTTGCCTTACTTCCTTCTCTCCCTCACTTTCACTACCCCAGGTTTGTATCTTTCAAATAAAAAGGCAGCACCTTAATCGAGTTCTGCTTCCCAGAGGATGTGGGCTAAAACATACAACTTACCTCGGGTGAACCTTACAAGCTAAAAACCCTGTGAAGCAAATACAACAGAAAGCTATTAGGATCCCCATTTTATGAATGTGGAAACTGAGGCTCAACTAATACGCTTTTCCAAGGCACATGGCTTTCTAATTAGTCACCAAAATCTGCCAATTTTAATCTTTAAACATTTCTCCTGGCCGGGCGCCGTGGCTCATGCCTGTAATCCCAGCACTTTGGGAGGCCGAAGTGAGCGGATCACCTGAGGTCGGGAGTTCGAGGCCAGCCTGACCAACATGGAGAAACCCCCGTCTCTACTAAAAATACAAAATTAGCCAGGCGTGGTGGCACATGCCTGTAATCCCAGCTACTAGGGAGGCTGAGGCAGGATAATCGCTTGAACCTAGGAGGCAGAGGTTGCGGTGAGCCGAGATCGCCCCATTGCACTCCAGCCTGAGTGACAGAGAGACTCTGTTTCAAAAAAAAAAAAATTTCTCCCATTTGCCTCCCCTCCCCATCCTACCACTACCCTAAAGTAATAACAGTCAGCATTTAGAAAACACCAGCATCTGCTGGGAGGATCACTTGAGGCCAGGAGTTCAAGACCAGTCTAGGCAAAATAGCAATACTCCATACCTACAAAACATTTAAAAATTATCTGGGTACAGGCTGGGCACGGTGGCTCACGCCTGTAATCTCAGCACTTTGGGAGGCCAAGGTGGGCGGATCACGAGGTCAGGAGATCAAGACCATCCTGGCTAACGTGGTGGAACCCCGTCTCTACAAAAAATACAAAAAAATTAGCTGGGCGTGGTGCTGGGCGCCTGTAGTCTCAGCTACTTGGGAGGCTGAGGCAGGAGAATGGCATGAACCTGGGAGGCAGAGCTTGTAGTGAGCCGAGATCTCGCCACTGCACTCCAGCCTGGGCGACAGAGCGATATTCTGTCTCCAAAAAAAAAAAAAAAATTATCTGGGTATAGTAGTACACATCTGTAGTCCTAACTACTCAAGAGTCTAAGGCAAGAGGATCGCTTGAGCCCAGGAGTTCACGGCTGCAGTGAGCTATGATGGTGCCACTGCACTCCAACATGGGTAATAGAGTGAAACCCTGTCTCAAAACAAAACAAAACAAAAAAACTCAGGGCCTGAGATTATATCATTTAACCTGTTACTACACCTGTGAGGTAGACACTTTCTTCATTCTCATTCTACATGCAGGAAAGCTGAAGTTTAAAAAAAGGCTTCTTGAAATTTGCCCAGTGTCACACAAATACCAAGTAGTACAGCTAGGATGAATCTAATCTATCTGATTTCAAACCCCTTACTCTTAATTCTATCATTCCTCACCTGGCTCAGTTAAATATAAATCAGATCACACCATCATGCCCTTATTGAAAACGTCCACTGGCAATTCAAACTCCCTCCATGGCCTATAATGCCCAACATACACCAACTCCTAACACAACTGTGACTTCATCTCTTGCCATGCTGCCTTTGCTCACCAAGCTATAAATTATGTGTATTGGCTTTTTTGTTTTGTTTTCTGTTTGAGATAGGGTCTCACTGTCACCCAGGCTAGAGTACAGTGGCCCAATTATAGCTCACTGCAACCTTGAACTCCTGGGCTCAAGCCACCCTCCCACCTCAGACTCTGGAGTAGCGAGGACTTCAGGGTCATGCCACCATGCCTAGCTATTTTTTTTATTTTTATTTTTTATGGAGACAAGTCTGGTTATGTTGCCTACGCTGGTCTTGAACTCCTGGCCTCAAGCGATTCTCCCACCTCAGCCTCCCACAGGTTTGAGCACCTCTGCCCAGCCTGAAACTATGTGTTGTCTCTTATTTGTCAGATATTGTTCTAGGGACTAGAGCTAGAACACAACTAACATAGACAAAAGTCTGTATCCTTGGGGAGCTTGTATTCAACGGGTCAGCTTGATGTTCTTTAAACATTTTCCAAGCGAGGGTTCTGTACATTTGTATATGCGTTGCTCCTCTTACCTGGATCATTATTCCCAACACAGATGGCTCTTTATCCTTAGGGTCTCTGTTTAAATGTCAACTCTAAGAAAGCCTTCTCTAACTAATCTATCTGAAAAATAGGGCTTCTGCTTTCAGTCATCCTCTATTCTCTCTCTCTCTCTCCTTTTTTAGATGGTGTTTTGCTCTTGTTGCCCAGGCTGGAGTGCAATGGCACGATCTTGGCTCACTGCAACCTCTGCCTCCTAGGTTCAAGTGATTCTCCTGCCTCAGCCTCCCCAGTAGCTGGGAATACAGCTACTTTTGTATTTTAAGTCAAGAGAGGGTTCAACATGTTGGCCAGCCTGGTCTCGAACTCCTGACTTCAGGTGATCCGCCCACCTCAGCCTCCCAAAGTCCTGGGATTACAGGCGGAGCCACTGCACCCAGCTCTCTTACCGATTTTTATTTTATTTTATTTATTTATTTATTTATTTATT
>NW_016808905.1:959737-970647 GCF_001698545.2 Rhinopithecus bieti | reverse complement strand
CTCTTACCGATTTTATTTTATTTATTTATTTATTTATTTATTTATTTATTTATTTATTTATTTTGAGATGGAGTCTGACTCGTCACCCAGGCTGGAGTGCAGTGGTGCGATCTTGGCTCACTGCAAGCTTCACCTCCCAGGTTCACTCCCGGGTTCACGGGCTCCTGTCTCAGCCTCCTGAGTAGCTGGCACTACAGGTGCCCGCCACCACGCCCAGCTAATTTTTTTGTATTTTTAGTAGAGAAGGGGTTTCACTGTGTTAGCCAGGATGGTCTCGATCTCCTGACCTTGTGATCTGCCCACCTCGGCCTCCTAAAGTACTGGGATTACAGGCTTGAGCCACTACACCCGGCCTTTTATTTTATTTTTTTGAGAGAGGGTCTCACTCTGTTGCCCAGACAGTGGCCTGATCATAGCTCACTGCAGCCTTTAACTCCTAGGTACAAGCAGTCCTCCCACCTCAGCCTCCCTAGGAGCTGAGACTATGGGCACATACCACAATGTTTGGCTTTTTATTTTTTAGAGTCAGGGTTTCACTTATGCTGCCCAGGATTGTCTCAAACTCCTGGCCTCAGGCAATCCTCCCACTTCAGCCTCCCAAAGTGCTAGGATTACAGGTGTAAGCAACTGCAGACAGCCTCTCTTCCTCATTTTTTGATTCTGAGTATTTTTTTTTTTTTTTTTTTTGAGATAGAGTCTCACTCTGTCACCCAGCCTGGAGTGCAGTGGCGCAATCTCAGCTCACTGCAACCTATGCCTCCAGGTTCAAGCAAATTCTCCTGCCTCAGCCTCCTCACTAGCTGGGATTACAGGTGTGGGCCAGCATGCCCAGCTAATTTTTGTACTTTTAGTAGAAATGGGGTTTCACCATGTTGGTCAGGCTGGTTTGGAACTCCTGACCTCGGGTGATCCGCCCTCCTCAGCCTCCCAAAGTGCTGGGATTACAGGCGTGAATCACCACACTCGGCCTTCCTCAGAGTATCTATCACAACTTGAAATCATCTTATTTTTCATTTTGTTTACATGCTTATCTGTCCTTCATACTACATAAGCTCCACAACAGAGACTTTGTTTTGTTCCTGCCCAGTTCCTAAAGTAGTACCTGGCAAAACAGGCCATCGGTGAATATTTACTGAATAAATTAATATCACAACATTAGCTCGTCTTAGGTGGTCTCTGGGCTTCCTGTCTTGCTTCATTTAAATCCACCATCTCCAACAGTCAGCATGATCAGATCACTCATCTTAAGTCCTTTCATGACCCTTTTTTCTTACCTGATGAAGAACACACACACAAGACCCTCCATGACAAAGATACTGACCTCATGAGCTCAGAAAGGAAGCAGCGTGTAAGACAGACTTTGAATGAATGGTGTTCAACAGACGGAGAAGAGAAAGGACATTACGGCTCAGAAGCTCAAAAAGCACAATGCTTTGCAACAGTAATTTATGATGTGAAGAGCTGGGTAGGTTGACATAGAAAAACCAGCTGGAAATAGATTTTGAAGATGCTCACAAACCACATTAAAGAGTGAGGACGGCCAGACGTGGCGGCTCACGCCTGTAATCCCAGTACTTTGGGAGGGCGAGGTGGGAGGATCACAAGGTCAGGAAATCGAGACCATCTTGGCTACCACGTGAAATCCCGTCTCCACTAAAAAATACAAAAAATTAGCCAGGCGTGGTGGTGGGTGCCTGTAGTCCCACTACTGGGGTGGCTGAGGCAGGAGACCATGTGAACCTGGGAACCCAGGAGGCGGAGCTTACAGTGAGCCAAGATCCCACCACTGCACTCCAGCCTGAGCAACAGAGGGAGACTCTCAAAAAAAAAAAAAAAAAAAAAAGGACTTAAAAGGAGAAAGAAAATATAATAAAAATTAAATAAAAAGAACGACTTGATGCCCAAAGCATGTACAGTCTTAGAAACTTTATAGGAAGGGGAATGATAGGATTCAATGAATGCCTTAGGGGATAAAAAAAAAGGGGGGGGGGCAGGGCAACAGTGAGGAAAATGGATGGGATAGGAAGAGACAAGAGACAAACACCAGTGAGAAGACTACTCAATGCGACATAGATCATACTAAAAGATAAAGGCCAGAAACACAGCAGTTGAGATGGACATGAGCAGAAATTCAAAGGAGCCACATTAAACATTCATCTATTTTATACAAATTTAACCTTATATCTAAGCAGGAAGTTTCCTTCAACATGGCCTCTGAACTTAAACCAACGAAAAAAACAGTCCCCTAATCCCTGTGGACCTTATTCTTCAATTACACACATTACACAGCTCTTACTAAACAGGAGTGCAACTAGGATATGTCCATCTCCTCCAACAGACTGAACTGCAGGTCTTCAAAGGCAGGGAGTGTGTCATATCTATTATTCAACACTCAATCTTTGCGAATGAATAAATGAACGAGTAGAAGACTTTATGACTAAGGATTTGAAAACTGGATAGGCTTTAGGTCTAACAAGGTGATTTCGGACAAGCGCAATGGTATGAGCAAGTAGGAATGGTAAATGTGGGGAATACAGACACCATTCTAAAATAAGGAGGAAGATGTTGGTCCCCTTGTCCAGACTTGAACAGGCCATGCCTTTTTCCTGTCTATGTCTTTTTCCTCTCCCTCATCTACCTTTCCCCATTCCATATCTGCTCATTCCCTCACTTCTTTGAGATATCTGCTCAAATATCTCACCAGAGGCCTTCCCTGATCAACCTATCCAAAATTTCACAGTACATTCCTTATACCTTCTCTAGGCCTTTGCTCTGTTGTTTTTCTTCTTAGAAGATTATTGAAGAGATCCTCTAACGATTTTTATTCCTCTGTACCTAAAATAGAATTGGCTTACTTTAATTTCCAAGTGAAGTTCACTTGTCAGTTACTGTGATCAGAACCTACTAAAATCCACAGGACACTGAGATTTTAAACTAAATTCACTGTAAAAATTTTAAGTTCCATCATTTTTAAATTCTGTCACGTAAGTTCTTTCCAATAAAACCTGGATGCCACAAAGAATATTAATTTCTTGCGGGAAACATTCCGGACACAGCCAGGAAATAATTTTATATTCCTTAATGGGGAAGATTCTAGGAATGGGAGCAATAATCCATAAAGAAAACCATCGAGATTAAGTAACTTCGAGGAACTAGGGCAATTAAGTACCAAACCCAAGATTTTACAAGCATAGACTGTAGAGAGGCAATATGCCTATTTAAATAAGTGGTTTACTTTGGGAAGCCGGGGCAGAAGGATCGCTTGAGCCCAGAAGTTCGAGATCAGCCTGGGCAACATGGGCAACATAGCGAGACCCCTACCCGTCTCTATTAAGGAAAAAAAAGTGGTTTTACAAAGTTAATTCCATAGGAGTCAATGACCAGAGGAAGCCACGTGTGGCCAAAACAGCCCAGGTGAATCCCAGCCTGAGCCACGAGATATTATAGGCAGATGTGTGCTCCAGGGTGACTTTCTCTTGTCTGCTTTTCCCACGAAGAAGCGGAAAATTCTGCGAAGCGGCAAAATACACTTAAGCTTTTTGGGCCGGAGTTATTCTGGAGAGCAGGGCAAAGGCGGCCAGTAGCGACTTCATACTGCACTTGAGTAAAACAACTATCGGACCCGGGGCCCGAAGACTCATGTTAGCGACAGCCGAGATAGAGGATGGGGTAAAGAAATGCACGCCCAAATTCAAGTCGCCCTATAGTGCCCACCCGGGGCCCCGCCGCCTCCGAGTTCAGGGTCCGCCCGGCCCCGCACGTCCCGCGGTCTCGTCGCTCGGGACACTAGCGTCCTACCTGCAGGCTTGTCTGCAGCCATCTTCCCGCTTCGGCTTGGGTTCTTCCCTGCAGGTGGCGTGGCACTGACTCCCGCCGCCGGGCTGGCCTCTGTCCTGGACCTATGAGGACAACTCTGTGCCTATCCCGGGTCTGGGCCCCCAGGTTCCGGCTTGGGGAGTGGGCAGACGGCGGGCTGAGGAAGTGACGAGCGCTAGTTCGCGTCGTCTAGCAACAGCAACAGCTTCCCCACCCAGAGAGCGCCACAGCCTCCCGCCATCCACAGCTTCCGCCCCACGGCTTCCCGGTACCCACTACTTCCGGGGGCGGCAGCCTGCCGCGCCTGGAGCGCCGGCGTGGGAACTGCTGCTGGCCCCGCCCCACGCCGACGTCCCCTCCGCGCCCCGCCCCCGGCCGGACGTACTCTGGCTGGAACCTCTGCATGTTCGCAGGGCGGATGCGGTGGGATGTAAGTACCTCTGTCCTTTGCTTATTCTGATTAAAATACCAAAGTGTCAGAGCTTTTGTCCCTCAATGTCACATAAGATTACAATAATCACATCTGACATTTATGTGCTAAGCACTGAGCCCTGCACTTGGTTTGTACTATCTCATGATTTCTTGCAACCCCGTGAGAGAGGCGCTGTTGAGGATCCCCGTTTAAAAAGAAACGCTTTTTATTTTAGAATAGTTGTAGTTGTGCAGAAAAGTTGCAAAGATGACACCTAGAGTTCCTGTCTCCTCACCTAGTTTCTCCTATTATGAACATCTTAATTATTTTACTATGGTACGCTGATCACATCCAATAAACCAGTTTGATTGGTGCATTATTACTCACTAAACTACACATTTTATTCACATTTACCAGCTTTCTTTCAATGTCCTTTCTTTGTTGTTGTTCCAGGATCCTGTCCAGGACACCACATTGCATTTATTCATGATGTCTTCTTTTTTTTTTTTTGAGATGGAGTCTCGCTCTGTCGCCCAGGCTGGAGTGCAGTGGCCAGATCTCAGCTCACTGCAAGCTCCGCCTCCCGGGTTTACGCCATTCTCCTGGCTCAGCCTCCCGAGTAGCTGGGACTACAGGCGCCCACCAACTCGCCCAGCTAGTTTTTTGTATTTTTTAGTAGAGACGGGGTTTCACCGTATTAGCCAGGATGGTCTCGATCTCCTGACCTCGTGATCTGCCCGTCTCGGCCTCCCAAAGTGCTGGGATTACAGGCTTGAGCCACCGCGCCCGGCTCATGATGTCTTCTTAGGCTGTTTTTGGCTGTGGCAGTTTCTCAGAGTCTCCTTGTTTTTGATGACCTTGACAGTTTTGAAGAGTTACTCCTCGGATATTTGGTGGAATGTGCCTCAATTTGGGTTTGGCCAATGTTTTTCACATGGTTAGACTGGGGTTTTGGGTGTTTAGGAGGAAGATCACAAGGTGACTGGCTATTCTCATCACATAGAATCAAGGGTACCTGCTCTCAAAATGACATCACTGATCATGTTAACCTTGATTACCTCTGTAAGGTAGTGCTTGCCAGTTTTCTCCACTGTGCGATTACTCCTCCTACCCTTCCACACTACTTTGGAACCAAGTCAATAAATGCAACCCACACTCAAGGTGGGAAGGTGGGGTATTTAAGCTCAACCTCCTGCAGTGGGGAGTATGTACATAAATTATCTTCCCCCAGGGAAATTTGCCTCTTCTCCCTCATTTAGCTATTTGTATCAGTATGGACTCATGGATGTTTATCTTATAGTGGTTACATTCCAGTACTACATTATTTTGTTGCTAACATTGTCCCAGCTTTGTTAATTGGGAGATTTTTCAGGTTTATACCTGTTTTTTTCTTTTCTTTTTTAACTTTTGTTTTAAACTTTCTATTAAAAAAGTATTTGTTTTTGGCCAGGCGTGGCGGCTCATGCCTGCAATCCCAGCACTTTGGGAGACCAAGACCAGTGGATCACTTGAGGTCAGGAATTTGTGACAGCCTGCTGGACATGGTGAAACCCCGTCTCTACTAAAAATAACAAAAATTAGCCGGGCGTAGTGGTGTGCATCTGTAATCCCAGTTACTTGGGAGGCTGAAGCAGGAGAATCGCTTGAACCCGGGAGGCAGCGATTGCAGTGAGCCAAGATCGCCCCACTGTACTCCAGCCTGGGCAACAGAGTGAGACTCTGTCTCAAAAAAAAAAAAAAAGGTATTTGTTTTTTCTTAAACTTTTAAATTCAGGCTAACATACACAAAGAAAAGTGCATGAATCATAAGTACAGCTTATTGACTTTTCATCAACTTAACACATACATGTAACTAGCACCCAGAGAAAGGACAGAGCTTTACCTGTACCTGGGAGTTCCCCTCATGCCTCTTCCCATCTCTCCACAAAGATAATCATTATGCTGACATTTAACACTATGGATTAGTTTCACCTGCTTTTACACTTAATGAATACACATTATACAATATATGTTTTAGGGTCTAGCTTCTTTTGCTCGATAGTATGAGATTAATTCACATTGTTGAGTGAGGTTGTATTTGTTTCTCATTGTTACATATATTATAATGTTACATTATGTGACTGTTCCTTAATTTATGTATTCATTTTGTTGTTGGGCATTTGGATATTATATCTATTTCAAATATGGCCAATATGAATACTCTAGTATGACTTTTGATGAATATGTGCCCACCATGAAAAGGCATACCTGGCCATGTGCAGTGGCTCACGCCTGTAATCCCAGCACTATGGGAGGCCGAGGCAGGCAGATTACCTGAGGTCAGGAGTTTGAGACTAATCTGGTCAACATGGTGAAACCCCACCTCTACTCAAAGAGGTACAAAAATTAACTGGACGTTGTGACGGGTGCCTGTAATTCCAGCTACTTGCGAGGCTGAGGCAGAAGAATTGCTTGAACCCAGCAGGTGGAGGTTGCAGTGAGCTGAGGTTATGCTATTGCACTGCAGCCTGGCCAGCAAAAGCAAAACTCCATCTCAAAAATAAATACATACATAATAATAAATAAATAATACAAAAATAAAAAGGCACACCTGAAGTGTAGTAGGGAGCCTCTTAATGAAAAGGAATTAGGAGGAACCTCTTATAGAATTTGGGCTTATGCTAACGGGATTGGGAAAGTAGGAGGCCAAATTTGAATTGGATGCTGTCAGGAAACAGGCAATTTAGTCTTGATTTTATCTAACCAGAAGGAGGAACAAAGCAAGCTACAGCTGTCACTGGTAAAAAAAAAAAAAAAAAAAAAAAAAAAAAAAAACAGAATTACGCATACTAGAAGAAGGGGATGTTTTCTCATTTTTGTGGTTGTTGAGGGCCTTGTTTCTGTCTTGTCCAAAACACGATCATGGTGAAACTGTCTATGGACATTGTTCATATTCTGTGAGTGCTGTTTGTGTCCAGTTGGGGACATTCTACTAACAGAACTTTTTTTTTTTTTCTTAGTCCCCCTTTCACTTTCTCACATGTGGTCACATCTATGTTGGTTCTTGTCCCCCATTTCATAGATAGGGAAACTGATGCACAGGTGTTAATCCACTTTCCCAAGCCACAAGACTGGTAAATGGCTATTACCTTAACCACTACATCCTAGACTCTAGGATTTGCTATTATATTGAAGATATTTGGGCTCTCTTCCCTCCACTTTCAATATCAGCAGCTTTCCCTTTTATCACAACCAGGCTGACATCAATGACGGAGAATTAATTCAGGAGTGGGAGTTGGAAAACTCAGTAGGACTTTGCTCTGTCATAAACTTATGGTGAGTCACTTTGCCTCTAGCTAATAATGATACCACTATCCATTCACAGCACTTTAGACTGTATGTGGTTGGTAGGTTTGTTTGTGTGTTTTGAGACAGGTTTCACCCAGGTAGTAGTGCAGTGGTGTAATCATGGCTCACTCCAGCCTCTAACTCTCAGTTTCAGGTGATTCTCCCACCTTAGCCTCCCAAGTAGCTGGGACTACAGGTGCACGCCACCATGCCTGACTAATTTTTTGTATTTTTGCTATTTTAATTTTTTATTTTAAAATATTTATTTATTTATTTTAAGATGGAATTTCTCTCTTGTCATCCAGGCTGGAGTGCAATGGCATGATCTTGGCTCACTGCAACCTCTGTCTCCTGGGTTCAGGCAATTTTCCTGCCTCAGCCTCCTGAGTAGCTGGGATTACAGGTGCAAGCCACAATGCCTGGCTAATTTTTGTTGTTTTGGTTCACCACATTGGCCAGGCTGGTGTCAAACTCCTGACATCAGGTGAACCACCCACCTCAGCCTCTCAAAGGGCTGGGATTACAGGCATGAGCCACCTCCCCTGGCCTAATTTTTTGTATTTTTGGTAGAGACCGGGTTTTGCCATGTTGCCCAGGCTGTTCTCAAACTCCTGGGCTCAAGTGATACACCCACCTCAGCCTCCCAAAGTGCTGGGGTTATAGGCGTTAGCCACCGTGCCTGGCCTATATGTGATTCTTACTGCTTGTGGAAGACTGCCTCCAGAGAATCATACAATATGTGACCTTTTACGTCTAGCTTCTTGGTTGACAACTCTTACCATCCCAATATGCACATGCTGCTCCTCCCATCCATCAGGAGGTTGAGTCGAACCCAATGTATAGCATGGTGACTATAGTTAATAATAATATATTGTAAGGTTGGGTGTGGTGATTTGCACCTATAATCCCAGCACTTTGGGAGACTGAGGCAGGTGGATCACTTGAGCCCAGGAGTTTGAGACCAGCCTGGGAAACATAGTGAAACCCAGTCTCTACAAAAAATACAAAAATTAGCCAGATGTGGTAGCGCACACCTGTAGTCCCAGCCACTTGGGAGGCTGAGGTGGGAGGATTGCTTGAGCCTAGGAGACAGAGGTTGCACTCCAGCCTGGACAACAAAGCAAGATCCTGTCTCAATAATAATAATAATAATGTATATGTGGAGTCTTCAAAAAGTTCATGGAAAATATGTATTATGAAAAAACTATGCATGGATTTCAAACTCTTTTTGCACCAAAATAAACTCATACTAACTTACTATAACATGTCAAAACAGGATCCAGTTTGAGGCACTAAGAAAGATAAGACGTCAGTTTGAAAAGAGCCTCTTTCAGAGCAGTATGAATTCTGCTAAAATTGAAGCAAGAACAAACACCAAATTTATGATAAAGCTTGGATGGAAGAATGGTGAAATAATGTATCCTTTATAAAAGGTTTATAAAGAGAATGCCCCCCCCACAAATCAGTAGTTTACAAATGCATAACTCGTTTTAAGAAGGCATGAGATGGCCAGTGCAGTGGCTCATGCCTATAATCCCAACAATTTGGGAGGCCAAGGTGGGTGGATCACTTGAGGTCAGGAGTTCAACACCAGCCTGGCTAAAATGATGAAACCTTGACTCTACTGAAAAAATACGAAAATTAGCCAGGCATGGTGGGGCGTGCCTATAGTCCCAGCTACTCAGGAGGCTGAGGCAGGGGGATTGCTTGAACCTACCCAGGAGGTGGAGCTGCAGTGAGCCAAGCTTGTGCCACTGAACTCCAGCCTGGGTGACAGAGTGAGATTCCATCTCAAAAAAAAAAAAAGAAGAAGAATAGATGAGACAGTGTTGAAGACAAAGTGCCAAGTGGCAGATCATCCACATCAATTTTCAAGGAAAAAATATGTCTTGGTTTGTGCCATAATTGAGTAAGATGGACAATTAATAGCAGAAACAATAGCTAATACCACAGACATCTCAATTGGTTCAGCTTACACAAGTCTGACTAAAAAATTAAAGTTGAGCAAAATTTCCATTAAATAGTTACCCAAACAGTTGCACGCTGATCAACTGTAGACAAGCAAAGGTTTCAATGGAAATTTTAAACAAATGAGATCGAAATTCTTAAGCATTTCTTCTAGGAATTGTAACAGAAAATGAAACATGGCTTTACCAGTATAGTTTTGAAGACAAAGCATAATCAAAGCAATGACTACCAAGAGGTGGGAGGGGTCTAGTCAAAGCAAAAGCACACCAATCAAGATCAAAGATCATGGCAACAGTTATTGGGGATGTTCAACTCATTTTGCTTCTTGACTTTCTGGGAGGGCCAAAGAATAATAACATCTGCTTATTATGAGAGTGTTTTAAGAAAGTTAGCTAAAGATTTAGAAAAAAAAAAAATCCCAGGCGCGGTGGCTCACACCTGTAATCCCAGCACTTTGGAAGGCTGAGGTGGGTAGATCACGAGGTCAGGAGATCAAGACCATCCTGGCCAATATGGTGAAACCCTGTTTCTACTAAAAAAATACAAAAATTAACTGGGTGTGGTGGCGTGTGCCTATAATCCCAGCTACTTGGGAGGTTGAGGCAGGAGAATTGCTTGAACTAGGGAGGCGGAGGTTGCAGTGAGCTGAGATCATGCCACTGCACTCCAGCCTGGCAACAGAGTGAGACTCCATCTCAAAACAAAACAAAACAAAACAAAACAAAACAAACAAAAAAAAAAAAAAAAGAAAGAAAAAGAAAAGAAACAACCACACAGGAAAGTTTTATTAGAGAGTCTTTCTCCACCACAACAGTGCTCCTGCTCATTCCTCTCATCAAACAGGGCAATTTTGTGAGAGTTTCGATGGGAAATCATTAGGCATCCACCTTACAGTCATGATTTGCCTTCTTCTGACTTATTTATATTTTTCTAACCTTAAGGCCAAGGCAGACAGATCACTTGAGGTCAGAAATTTGAGACTAGCTTGGCCAACTTGGTGAAACCCTCTCCCTCCTAAAAATAAGCCAGGTGTGGTGGTGTACACCTGTAATCCCAGCTACTCCCGAGGCTGAGGCATGAAAATGACTTGAACCTGGAAGGTGGAGGTTGCAGTGAGCTGACATCATGCCCCTGCACTCCAGCCTGGGCAACAGAGGGAGACTCCATTAAAAAAAAAAAAAAAAAAATCTAAAAGGGCACCCATTTTCTTCAGCTAACAATGTAAAAAAGACATGCATTGACATGGTTAAATTCCCAGGCCCCTCAGTTCTTTAGGGATGAACTAAATGGCTGGTATCATCATTTACAAGTGTCTTGAACTCAGTGAAGCTTATGTTAAGAAATGAAGTTTATCTTTTTAATTTTATTTTTCCTTTTTTTTTTTTTT
>NW_016808905.1:949589-959620 GCF_001698545.2 Rhinopithecus bieti | reverse complement strand
AAAAAAAAAAAAAAAAATCTTAAAGGGCACCCATTTTTCTTCAGCTAACAATGTAAAAAAGACATGCATTGACATGGTTAAATTCCCAGGCCCCTCAGTTCTTTAGGGATGAACTAAATGGCTGGTATCATCATTTACAAGTGTCTTGAACTCAGTGAAGCTTATGTTAAGAAATGAAGTTTATCTTTTAATTTTATTTTCCTTTTTTTTTTTTTGATATGAAGTTTTGCTATTGTTTCTCAGGCTAGAGTGGAATGTCTTAATCTCGGCTCACTGCAACCTACGCCTCCTGGGTTCAAGTGATTCTCTTGCCTCAGCCTCCCAAGTAGCTGGGATTACAGGCGCCCACCACCATGTCCAGCTAATTTTTTGTATTTTTAGTAAAGATGGGGTTTCACTATGCTGGCCAGGCTGGTCTCAAACTCCTGACCACAGGTGATCCACCCACCTCGGCCTCCCAAAGTGCCGGGATTACAGGTGTGAGCCATCGCACCGGGCCTGCATGAACTTTTAAAAGTCCTTCTGTACTTGAACTTTGCTAGGAGAGTAGGCCTCAAGTGTTCTCACAACACACACACACACACACACACACACACAAGCCAGGCGCAGTGGCTCATGCCTATAGTCCTAGCACTTTGGGAGGCAGAGGTGGGAGGATCAGTTGAACTCAGGAGTTTGAGACCAGCCTGGGCACCACAGTGAGACCCTGTCTCTACAAAAATTTTAAAAATTAGCTGGGTGTTGTGGTGCACGCCTGTAGTCCCAGCTACTCAGGAGGCTGATATGAGAGGATGGCTTGAGCTTGGGAGGCTGCAGTGAACCGTGATCATGCCACTGCACTTTGCACTCTAGCTTGGGTGACAGAGAAAGACCCTTTTTCTTTTGCTTTTTTTTTTTTTTTTTGAGATGGAGCCTCCCTCTGTTGCCCAGGCTGGAGTGCAGTGGTGTGATCTCGGCTCACTGCAACCTCTGCCTCCCAGGTTCAAGCAATTCTCCTGCCTCAGCCTCCCAAGTAGCTGTGATTACAAGCATGAGCCACCATACCCGGCTAATTTTTGTACTTTTAGTAGAGACAGGGTTTCACCATATTGGCCAGACTTGTCTCAGACTCCTGACCTCAAGTGATCTACCTGCCTCAGCCTCCTAAAGTGCTGGGATTACAGGCGTCAGTCACTCTGACAGGCCAGAAAGACCCTTTTTCAAAGCAAACAAACAAACAGAAAATGGTAACTACGTGAGGTGCTTGATATGTTAATGAGCTTAGCTGTGGTAATGATTTCACAATGTATATGTATATCAAGACATCACATCAAGACATCACATACCCTAAATATATGCACTTTTTATTTGTTCAATCATACCTCAGTAAAGCTGGGGGGTGAAGAAAGGTCGTGTCAAGTTCTCCTTCCCTTGAGTCTGGGTTGGCCTTGTGCTTTGACCAATAGAATGCAGCAGAAGGGATGCGGAGGTAGTTCTGGGCCTGGCCCTTAAAAGGCATGACAACTTCCATTTCTCTCTCTTGGAACTCAGCTGCCATGCTGTAAGGAAGCTCAGATTGTTCTGCTAGAGACAGAGACAGAGACAGAGACAGAGACAGAGACAGAAAGAGACAGTGAGAGAGAGAAAGAGAGAAGATGTGGAGGAGAACCAAGGTGTTGCAGCTGACAGCCAGCACCAAGGTTCCAGACATATAAATGAGGCCTCGAATCATCCAGTCCAGCCCAGCTACCAGCTAAATACAGTCACATGAGTGATCCTAGCTATATGAAGCAGAAAACCTGCCCAGTTAACTCTGAGAATTGTGAAAAGTAATAAACCATTGTCTTTTGTGTTCTTTTAATATCTAATTTTTAAAATTATATAATTCATATATCATGTAAATAATCCCTTTATAGTGCACAACTCCATGAGTTTTAGTATATTCATAAAGTCATGCAACTGTCATCACTATCTATTGCAAAACATTTTCATCACCCCCCAAAGAATCTCTGTACCCATTAGCAGTCATTGTCCGTTTCTCCCAGCCCCCAGCCACTAATCTGCTTTCTGTCTCTCGAGATTTGCTTATTCTGGACATCACATATAAAGAGAATCATACAATATGTGACCTTTTATGTCTAGCTTCTTTAACTTGGCATAAAGTTTTCAGGATGCATCCACATTGTAGCAAGTATCAGAAGTTCATTCCTTTCTATGGCTGAATAATATACCATGGTAAGAATATATTGGGCCGGGTATGGTGGCTCAAACCTGTAATCCCAGCTCTTTGGGAGGCTAAGGCACGCAGATCACGAGGTCAGGAGTTTGAAACCAGCCTGGACAAGGTGAAAGCCCATCTCTGTGAAAAATACAAAAATTAGCTGGGCGTGGTGGCACGTGCCTGTAATCCCAGCTTCTTGGGAGGCCGAAGCAGGAGAATCGCTTGAACTTGGGAAGCGGAGGTTGCAGTGACCCGAGATCACGCCATTGCACTATGGCCTGGGTGACAGAGCAAGACACTGTCTTGAAAAAAAAACAATTGCATTCTGTTTATCTGCTCATCAGCTGATGGACATTTGGTTTGTTACTGTTATTCGGCTACTATGAAATAATGTTATGTAAACATTCATGTGCAAGTTTTTGTAAGATATATGTTTTATCTTGGATCTGTAGCTATGAGTGAATTGCTGAGTCATAGGGTAACTGTTTAATTTTAGGGGGAACTGCCAAACTGTTTTCCAAAGTGGCTGTAGCATTTTACGTTCCCACTAGTAGTGTATGAGAGTTTTTATTTCTCCACATCCTCACCAACACTTGTTATTGTGTTTTTGATTATAGCTATCCAAGGAGAATGGAAAGGATTACCTTATTGTGGTTTTGTTTTGCATTTCTCTGATGGCTAGTAATGTTGAGCTTCTCTTCATGTGCTTGTTGGCCATTGTAGATCTTCTTTGGAGAAGTGTCTATTCAAGTCCTTTGCCCATTTTTATATTGAATTATTTGTCTTTTTTTTTTTTAAGAGTTGGGGCCTCACCCGGGACTGGAGTGCAGTGGCTCAATCATAACTCACTGCAACCTCAGTCCTCCCACCTCACCCTCCCAAGCAGCTGGTAGTTGGGGCTACAGGCATTCGCCACCACACCTGGCAGATTTTCCCCCAAAGTAGATTATCTGATTATTTGTCTTTTTTTTTTTTTTCTTTAAAGACAGAGTCTCACTCTGTCATCCAGGCTGGAGGGCAGTGGTGTGATCATAGCTCACTGCAGCCTTGACATCCTGGGCTTGAGCAGTCCTCCCACTTCAGCCTCCTGAGTAGCTGGGACCACAGGCATGTGCCACCATGCTAGTTAATTTTTTAATTTTTTTGTAGAGACGGGGCTCACTGTGTTGCCCAGGCTGGTCTCAAACTCCTGGGCTCAAGTGATCCTCTTGCCTCAGCCTCCCAAAGTGCTGGGCTTACAGGTGTGAGCCTCCATGCTTGGCTATTATTTGTCTTTTTAAAACAAAATTTTTTTGGCCAGGTGTGGTGGCTCACGCTTGTAATCCCAGCACTTTGTGGGGCCAAGGCGGGTGGATCATCTGAGGTCAGGAGTTCAAGACCATCCTGGCCAACCTGGTGAAACCTCATCTCTACTAAAAATACAAAAATTAGCCAGGTGTGGTGGCAGGCGCCTGTCATCCCAGCTGCTTGGGAGGCTGAGGCACTACAGCCTGGACAACAAGAGCGAAATTCCATCTCAAGGAAAAAAAAATTGTTTTATTGCCAGGCACAGTGGCTCACACCTCTAATCCTAGCACTTTGGGAGGCTGAGGCGGGTGGATCATCTGAAGTCAGGAGTTTGAGACCAGCCTGGCCAACGTAGTGAAACCCCATCTCTACTAAAAATAAAAAAAATTAGCTGGGGGTGGTGACGGGTGTCTGTAATCTCAGCTACTTGGGAGGCTGAGGCAGGAGAATCACTTGAACCTGGGAGGCGGAGGTTGCAGTGAGCCGAGATCATGCCACTGCACTCCAGCCTGGCAACAGAGCAAGACTCTGTCTCAAAAACAAAGCAAACAAACAAAAAAATTATTATTTCTATTTTATTTATTTATTTATTTATTTATTTTGAAACAGGGTCTCACTCTGTCACCCAGGCTGGAGTGCACTGGCGTGATCAGGGCTCACTGTATGCTAGATCTCCTGGGCTCAAGCACTTCTTCCGTCTCAGCCCCCAGAGTAGCTGGGACTACAGACACGTGCCACCGTGCTCAGTTAATTTTTTGTATATTTAGTGGAGACAGGATTTCGCGATGTTGCTCAGGCTGGTCTTATACTCTAGGACTCAAGCAATCCACCTGCCTCGGCCTCCCAAAGTGCTGGAATTAGAGGGATGAGCCACCGTGCCTGGCCTGTTTGTCTTTTTATTGTTGAGTTGTAAAAGTATATATTCTGGATACAAGTGTTTTATCTGATGTAAGAAGTACAAACATTTTTAATCTATTATTTGTTTGTTTTGAGACAGGTCTTGCTGTCTTGCCACAGGCTGAATTGTGGTGATGCGATCATAGTTCACTGCAGCCTTAAACTACTAGGCTCAAGCGATTCTCCCACCTCAGCCTCCCGAGTAGCTGGGACTGCAGGCATGCACCAGCACACCTGGCTAAGCTTTTTATTTCGTTGTAGAGACAAAATCCTACCCAGGCGGGTCTCAAACTCCTGGCCTCAAGTCGTCCTGCTGCCTCAGCCACCCAAAATGGTGGGATTAATTACAGGTGTAAGCCACCATGCCCGATCAGTTTTTAATCTTACAGAAGTCCAATTTATCAACTTTTTATTTTACCACTTTTGCTTTTGGTGTCAAATGTAATAAACCACTGCTTAATGCAAGATCATGATTTACTCCTGT
This sequence comes from Rhinopithecus bieti, assembly GCF_001698545.2. Lineage (NCBI taxonomy): Eukaryota > Metazoa > Chordata > Mammalia > Primates > Cercopithecidae > Rhinopithecus > Rhinopithecus bieti. The sequence continues at coordinate 954,752 of NW_016808905.1, read as the reverse complement.
TTTCTTCTGAAAGTTAGAAAATTATAAAGTTTTAGCTCTTACATTTAGGTCTCTGATTCACATTGAGTTAATTTTTACATATAGTGTGAACTATAGGTCCAACTTTATTCTTTTCATGTAGATGTCCATGTTATTCTTTTAAACTGCTAAGTTTGAAGATGCTTTGTTGTGCAGCGACAGGTAACTGAAACATCTACTAATTCATTTCCCCATCTGGTTCAACCAACCAAGGTCTGTGCATTCTACTTCTTAAATAGGCTGGATCTTCCCATTCTCACTGCCACTCCCTTCTTAAGCCTAAATCCTTTCCCACTGAGACTAGCGCCACTTCAACCTTGTCATCTTTTCTGTTTTCCTCCAGAATGCTTCCATTTTGCCAAAGATTTTAAAAAATACGAATCGGATTATATCCACACACATTTAAGACAATTCAGTGCTCTTAGCACCAAGTCCAACTCCTTAAAGGGACTTTTACTTTTCCTTTTTCCTTTTTTTTTTCTTTGAGACAGAGTTTCGCTCTTGCCCAGGGTGGAGTGCAATGGTGCGATCTTAGCTCACTGTAACCTCCACCTCCCAGGTTCAAGTGATTCTCCTGCCTCAACCTCTGGAGTAGCTGGGATTACAGGCGCCTGCTACCACACCTGGCTAATTTTTTGTACTTTTAGTAGAGACGGGGTTTCCCCATGGTGGTTGGGCTGGTCTCAGGATCCTAACATCAGGTGATTCACCCTCCTCGAGCTCCCGAAGTGCTAGGATTGTAGGTGTGAACCACTGTGCCCAGCCTAAAAGGACTTTTAAGGCCCTTCACAATCTGTCTCTGACCTCTGGCTTCATGTCTCCATACTCCCCACTTTGGCCATATTACTGGGGTTCCTCAGAGGCACTACATTGTTTTTTGCATTTGCCATGGCATTTGTCTATAATCCCCTTTAGCCTCCACTCCACATACTTTTTTTTAAGATTGAGTCTCTCTGTCACCCAGGCTAGAGTGCAGTGGCACAATTTTGGCTCACTGCAACCTCTGCCTCCTGGGTTCAAGCGATCCTCTTGCCTTGGCCTCCTGAGTAGCTGGGAGTACAGGTGTGCACCATCATACCTGGCTAATTTTTGTATTTTTAATGGAGATGAGGTCTCACCATGTGCCCAGGCTGGTCTCAAGTTTCTGACCTTGGTTGATCCACCTGCCTTGACCTCCCAAAGTGCTGGGTTTACAGGCATGAGCCACTGTGCCTGGTCACACACTCTCTTGTGTAGCCAGTGTCATCTCCTTCCAAGGAAGGACAAGTGTCATTTTCCCAAGAAGACTTTTTTGATTGCCAAAGACTTTACTACCAGCACTTTGGGAGGCCAAGGCGGGTGGATCTCGAGGTCAAGAGATTGAGACTATCCTGGCCAACGTGGTGAAACCCCGCTTCTGCTAAAAATACAAAAATTAGCTAGGCGTGGTGGCATGCACCTGTGGTCCCAACTACTAGGGAGGCTGAGGCAGGAGAGTCGCTCGAACCTTGGAGGCAGAGGTTGCAGTGAGCCAAGATCACACCACTGCACTCCAGAGAGATGGAGACCTGCGTCTCATAAAAAAAAAAAAAAAAAAAAAAAAACGAAAAAAAAAAAAAGACTTTCAAATCTTCTATTACACTTTGAGGACAATCTCTTGGCACAAATCCCCTTGTTACCACCCTAACTGTAATCTCCAAATTCTGCCTTTAAATATTATCAATATTGTATTTCCATTAATTTATATATGTGCCTGATGCTTAGTAAGCACTACAATGTCTGTGGGCACACAAATTTAAAATATAATTCCTCACTATATCAGGGTGTCAGTCTTTACTTTTGTATGGCCTTTGATGGTTTCATACGGAGTTTATACAATTATTTCTCTTTTTATCCTTAACACTCCTGTGATATGGATATTCATACCCATTTTAAAGATAAGGAAACTGGGACTTTTTTTGATTTCTGAAAAGTAAATCTCTATGCAGATACAAAATATTGTTGATAGGCTGGGCTTGGTGGCTCATGCCTGTAATCCCAGCACTTTGGGAGGCTGAGGCGGGCGGATCACGACGTCAGAAGTTCGAGACCAGCCTGGCTAACATGGTGAGACCCCGTCTCTACTAAAAATACAAAAATTAGCTGGGCGTGGTGGCGGGTACCTGTAATCCCAGCTACTCCAGATGTTGAGGCAGGAGAATTGCTTGAACCCGGGAGGTAGAAGTTGCAGTGAACTGAGATCATGCCACTGCACTCTAGCCTAGGCAACAAAGCAAGACTCCGTCTCAAAAAAAGAAAAAAAAAAAGGCAAGGCGTGGTGGTTCACACCTGTATCCCAGCACTTTGGGATGCTGAGGTGGGCAGATCGCCTGAGGTTGGGAGTTTGAGACCACCCTGGCCAGCATGGTGAAACCCCATCTCTACCAAAAATACAAAAATTATCCAGGTGTGGTGGCAGGTGCCTGTAATCCCAGCTACTCGGGAAGCTGAGGCAGGAGAATCGCTTGAACCCAGGAGGTGGAGGTTGCAGTGAGCTGAGATCGTGCCATTGCACTCCATCCTGGGCAACTGAGCAAGACTCTGTCTCAAATATATATATATTGTTAATAGAAGTATTAATAATACGATGGGATTTTCACTATTATATCTGTATTTTGTAATTCTGTGTCCAATTACCAACGAAGAGTGTTTTCCAATGATCTGTTGGTGCCATCTCCTGTGGACATTTTAAATTTACATGTGAAGAGAAAATATATATTTTAGATATACTTTTATTACTCTTTAAAACATAAATCCAACAAATTATTTCAACTATAAGTATAGGGAATTTGAGGAATAATATTTTTATCATCATCATCATTATGAGATATTTCAAAACACTGCAAAGTACAGAATATAATATGACAAGTCTATTTACCACCCAGATTGAAAAAAGCTCAATGGTTGCCACATTTACTTGGGATATTTTATTGAGAAATATGCAGGTTAGTCCAGGTGCGATGGCCCACACCTGTAATTTCACTACTAATCAGTCTGTAACTGTCTTTTTTTTTTTTTTTTTGAGACAGGATCTCTCTCTCTGCCACTCATCCTAGAGTGCAGTGGCATGGTCATGGCTCACTGCAGCCTTGATCTCCCAGGCCCAAGCATCCTCCCATCTCAGCCTCCTGGGTAGCTGGGATTACATGCATGCGCCACCATGTCAGCTTATTTTTAAATTTTTTTGTGCAGACAAGGTTTTGCCATGCTTCCCAGGCTGGTCTTGAATTCCTAACCTCAAGTGATCTGCCAGCTTCAGCCTCCCAAAGTGCTGGGATTAGGGGTGTGAGCCACTGCTCCCAACCGCTTTACCTTTTTTTTTTTTTTGAGAAGGAATCTTGCTCTGTCGCCCAGGCTGGACTGCGGTGACCCAATATCGGCTCACTGCAACTTCCTTCTCACAGGTTCAAGCGATTCTCCTGCCTTAGCCTCCCAAGTAGCTGGGATTACAGGCCTGTGCCACCATGCCCAGCTAATTTTTTTTTTTTTTTTTTTTTGTATTTTTAGTGAGATGGGGTTTCACCATGTTGGCCAGGCTGGTCTCGAACTTCTGACCTCACATGATCCACCCACCTCGACCTCCCAAACTGCTGGGATTACAGGCAAGCGCCACAGGGCCCAGCCTCCTTTACTTCTTCTTCTTCTTTTTGGTTTTTTTTGAGACAGAGTCTCACACTGTTGCCCAGGCTGGAGTGCAGTGGCTTTATCTTGACTCATCACAGCCTTGGCCTCCCAGGCTCAAGTGATTCTCCTGCCTCAGCATCCTGAGTAGCTGGGCTTACAGGCACACACCACTACCACCCAGCTAATTTTTGTGTTTTTAGTAGAGACGGTGTTTCCCCATGTTGGCCAGGCTTTTCTGATCTCAAATGATCCACCTGCCCTGGCCTCCCAAAGTGCTGGTATTACGGGCGTGAGCCACCGCACCCAGCCCCTTTACTTCTTTAATCATGGTTTCCTTTAGTTTGTTCCAACATATCTATAACAACTATTATACTTTGAAGAATTTGTTTGTTTGTTTGTTTGTTGAGACGGAGTCTCGCTCTGTCGCCCAGGCTGGAGTGCAGTGACCGGATCTTGGCTCACTGCAAGCTCCGCCTCCCGGGTTTACGCCATTCTCCTGCCTCAGCCTCCCCAGTAGCTGGGACTACAGGCGCCCGCCACCTCGCCCGGCTAGTTTTTTTTGTATTTTTTAGTAGAGACGGGGTTTCACCGTGTTAGCCAGGATGGTCTCGATCTCCTGACCTCGTGATCCGCCCGTCTCGGCCTCCCAAAGTGCTGGGATTACAGGCTTGAGCCACCGCGCCCGGCAAGAATTTGTTTGTTAAATCTGAAGTCTGGTTGCTCTCACATGCAGTATCTGTTGCCTGTTTTTTTTGTTTGTTGCTCGTTTTCTAGTGTGAATCACACTTTCTTGTTTCTTTGTATGTCTATAATTGTTTTTGTCAGAAACATTTTAGATAATACATTATAGTAAGTCTGTATACTGTCTCCTTCCTCTGTTTATTTATTTAGTGACTGGCTAGGTTATTTTAGTGTAGTCTGTTCTCCCTGCCTCCCCTCACTGTGTCAAGCTCCTCAGGGGAATAGACTGCTGCTCCTTAAGGGAAAAGGCTGCGTGCCCACTGTCACTCCAGGATGACAGTGGTTTTAACTACTTTCTTAGTTCCATTCCCTTATTCTGGGAGTTCAGATATGTTTTCTTACTAAGACATAAGACAATACTTTTTAAAAACTGGGCAAAAGAATATGAAATAACTATTGGCTTTAATATTCACATCATTCTATATTCAATATTTTTACACCAAATCCTCTACTGACATTTGTAGACACACACCTTTTTTTTTTTTTCCTGAGACAGAGTCTCACTCTGTCGCCCAGGCTGGAGTACAGTGGCGTGATCTTGGTTCACTGCAACCTCTGCCTCCCAGGTTCAAGCGATTCTCCTGCCTCAGCCTCCTGAGTAGCTGGGATTACAGGCGCCTGCCACCATGCCCAACTAATTTTTGTATTTTTTAGTAGAGACAGGGTTTCATTGTGTTGGCCAGGCTGGTCTCGAACTCCTGACCTCGTGATCCGCCCACCTCAGCCTTCCAAAGTGCTGAGATTACAAGCGTTAGCCTCCAC
>NW_016808905.1:935640-946214 GCF_001698545.2 Rhinopithecus bieti | reverse complement strand
TTTTTTTGAGACGGAGTCTCGCTCTGTCGCTCAGGCTGGAGTGCAGTGGCTGGATCTCAGTTCACTGCAAGCTCCGCCTCCCAGGTTTACGCCATTCTCCTGCCTCAGCCTCCGGAGTAGCTGGGACTACAGGCGCCCGCCACATCGCCCGGCTAGTTTTTTGTATTTTTAGTAGAGACAGGGTTTCACCGTGTTAGCCAGGATGGTCTCGATCTCCTGACCTTGTGATCCGCCCATCTCGGCCTCCCAAAGTGCTGGGATTACAGGCTTGAGCCACCGCACCCGGCCTAATGCTACATTCTTATATGTCATAGTGTAGTCATTAAAACCAGGAAATTAATCTTGGTATAACTCAGGCATACATTGTTTTATTGCACTTTGCTTTATTGTGCTTTGCAATTTTTTTTTTTTTTAACAAATTGAAAGTTTGTGGCACCCCTGCGTCACACAAGTCTATCAGCACCATTTTTCCAATAGCATGTACTCACTTTACGTCATGGTGTCACATTTTGGTAATTCTCACAATAGTTCGAACCTTAGTATTATTATTATATTATTGTATCTGTTCTGGTGATCTGTATTTAGTGATGTTTGACGTTACTATGTAATTGTTTTGGGGTGCCATGGACTGTGCCCACATAGAACAGCAAGGTTATTGATCAATATGTGTGTTCTGACTACATCGTGGATCGGCCATTCCCATATATCAGGGTTCCCCAACACCTGGGTCACAGACCAGTACCAGTTCATGGCCTGTTGGGAACCAGGCTGCACAGCAGGAGGTGAGAGGCGGGCGAGCCAGCAAAGCTTCATCTGTATTGTATTTACAGCCACTCCCCATTGCTCACATTGAAGAATTTGTTTGTTAAATCAATTTGAGCACCACCTCCTGTCAGATCAGCAGCGGCATTAGATTCTCATAGGAGTGTGAACCCTGTTGTGAACTGCACATGTGAGGGATCTAGGTTGTGTGCTCCTTATGAGAATCTAATGCCTGATGATCTGTCACTGTATCTCATCACTCTCAGATGGGACTGTCTAGCTGCAGGAAAGCAAGCTCAGGGCTCCCACTGATTCTCTATTATGGTGAGTTGTAAAAATATTTCATTACCTATTACAGTGTGATAATAGTGGAAATAATGTGCACAATCATTGTAATGTGCTTGAATCATCCCCAAACTACTTCCCCATCCCCAGTCCATGGAAAATTGTCTCCATGAAACTGGTCCCTGGTGCCAAAAGGTGGGAACTGCTGCTCTCTCTCCCTCTTTTTGGACCTTCCTATCCCCTGAGACACAGCAATACTGAAATTAGGCCAATTAATAACCCTGCAGTGGCCTCTGAGTGCTCAAGTGAAAGGAAGGGTCCCACATCTCTCACTTTAAACCAAAAGCTAGAACTTTCAGTACAATTTTGAACATAAGCAGTGACAATGATTAAGCTTAGTGAGGAAGGCATGTTGAAGGCCAAGACAGGCTGAAAGCCAGGCCTCTTGCTCCCAACAGTTAGCCAAGTTGTGATTGCAAAGGAAAAGTTTTTGAAAGAAATTGAAAGTAGTACTCCAGGCCAAGCACGGTGGCACACACCTGTAATCTCAGTGCTTTAGGAGGCCAAGGCAGGAGGATCACTTAAGCCCAGGAGTTCAAGACTATCTTGGGCAACATAATGCGATCTTATATCTATAAAAAATAGAAAATAAAAATTAGCCAGATGTGGTGGCATGAGCCTGTAGTCCCAGGTACTCAGGAGGCTGAGGCAGGAGGATCGCTTGAGCCCAGAAGTTCGAGGTTGCAGTTAGCTGTGATCACACCACTGCACTCAGCCTGAGCAACAGAGCGAGATTCTGTCTCAAAAAATAATAACAAACAAATAAATAAAAGTGCTACTTCAGTGAACATACAAATGCTGAAAAAGTAAAATAGCCTTATTGCTGATACGTAGAAAGTTTGAGTGGTCTGGGTAGATCAAACCAGTCACAATATTCCCTTAAGCCAAAGCCTAATCAAGAGCAAGGCTCTAACTATCTTCAATTCTATGAAGACTAAGAGAGGTTAGGAAGCTTCAGGAAAAAGTTTGAAGCTAGCACAGGTGGATTCATGAGGTAAAGGAAGGAAGCCATCTCCATAACATAAAAGTGCAAGGTGAAGCAGCATGTACTGTTGTAGAAGCTGCAGCAAGTTACCCAGATCTAAGATCATTGGTGAAGATGGCTACACTAAACAACAAATATCCAATGTAGATGAAGCAGCTTTATACTGGAACAAGATGCCATCTAGGACTTTTATAGCTAGAGAGGAGAAGTCAATGTCTGGCTTCAAAGCTTCAAAGGACAGGCTGACTCTCCTGTTAGGGGTTGATGCAGCTGGTGACCTTAAGTTGAGGCCAATGGTCATTTACCATTCTGAAAATCCTAAGCCTCTTAAGAATTGTGTTAAATCTACTGTGTCTGTACTTTACAAATGGAACAACAAAGCCTAGATGACAGCACATCTGTTTACACATCTGGTTTACTGAATATTTTAAGCCCACTGTTGAGACCTACTGCTCAGACAAAAGATTCTTTTCAAAATATTACTGCTCATTGACAATGTACCTTGTCACCCAAGAGCTCTGATGGAGATGTACAAGGAGATGAATGTTGTTTTCATACCTGCTAACACAACATTCAGTCTACAGCCCATGCATCAGGGAGTAATTTCAACTTTCAAGTCTTATTATTTAAAGAATATATTTTGTAAGGCTATAACTGCCATAAACAGTGATTCCTCTGATGGATTCAGGCAAAGTAAATTGAAACCCTTCTGGAAAAGTGTCACCATTCTAGATGCCGTTAAAGAACATTCATGATTCATGGAAGGAGGTCAGAATATCAGGATTCATAGGAGTTTGGGAGAAGTTGATTCCAATCCTCATGGGAGACGTTGAGGAGTTCAAGACTTCAGTGAGAAGTCACTGCAGATGTGGTAGAAACTAGCAAGATAACTAGAATTAGAAGTAGAGCCTGAACATGTGACTGAATTGCTGCAACCTCATGATAAAATTTGAATAGATAGGAGATGTTTCTTACGGAAGAGTAAAGAAAGTGGTTTCTTGGCCAGGCATGGTGGCTCACGCCTGTAACCCCAGAACATTGGGAGGCCAAGGCAGGCAGGTCACTTGATGTCAGGAGTTTGAGACCAGCCTGGACAACATGGCGAAACCCCATCTCTACTAAAAATACAAAAATTAATCCGGCGTGGTAGTGGGCACCTGTAATCCCAGCTACTCAGGAGGCTGAGGCAGGAGAATCGCCTGAACCCAGGAGGTGGAGGTTGCAGTGAGCCAAGATTGTGCCACTGCACTCCAGCCTGGGTGACAGAGCAAGACTCGGTCTCGAGAAGAAAAAAAAAAAAAAGAACGTGGTTTCTCGAGACAAAGTCTACTCCTGGTGAAGATGCTGTGAACATTGTTTGTTTTGTTTTGTTTTGTTCTGAGATGGAGTCTTGCTCTGTTGCCCAGTCTGGAGTGCAGTGGTGTGATCTCAACTCACTGAAACCTCCGCCTCCCAGGTTCAAGCGATTCTCTTGCCTCAGCCTCCTGAGTAGCTGGGACTACAGGCACATGCCACTATGCCTGGTGAATTTTTGTATTTTTTGTAGAGACAGGGTTTCACAGTGTTGCCCAGGCCGGTCTTGAACTCCTGAGCTCAAGCAATCTGCTTGCCTCAGCCTCCCCGAAGTGCTGGGATTATAGGTGTGAGCCACTGTAACTCGGCCAGTGATCATTGTTGAAATGACAACAAATAATTTAGAATATTACATACATTTAGTTAATAAAGATGCGGCAGGGTTTGACTCCAATATTGAAAGAAGTTCTACTGTGGGGTAAAATGCTATCAAAGAGCATCGCATGCTGCAGAGAAATCTTTCATGAAAGGAAGAGTCCATTGGTGTGACAAACTTCACTGTGGTCTTACCTTAAAAACTGCCACAGCCATTCCAACCCTCAGTAACAACCACCCTGATCGGTAAGCAGCATCCACATGGGGGCAAGACCCTCTAACAGCAAAATAATTAAAACTTGTTGAAGGCTCAAATGATTATTAGCATTTGTTAGCAATAAAGTATTTTTTTTTTTTTCTTGAGACACGGTTTCGCTCGTCACCCAGGCTGGAGTGCAGTGGCATGGTCACTATTGCACTCTTTTTTTTTTTTTTTTTTTTGAGACGGAGTTCACCTCTGTCGGCCCAACCCTGGCTGGAGTGCAGTGGCCGGATCTCAGCTCACTGCAAGCTCCGCCTCCCGGGTTCACGCCATTCTCCTGCCTCAGCCCCCGGAGTAGCTGGGGATACAGGCGCCCGTCACCTCGCCCGGCTAGGTTTTTGTGTATTTTTTAGTAGAGACGGATTTCACAGTGTTAGCCAGGATGGTCTCGATCTCCTGACCCTCGTGATGCCACCCGTCTCGGCCTCCCAAAGTGCTGGATTAGCAGGCTGAGCCACCGCGCCCGGCCCCACTATTGCACTCCTTAACAGACTTAAAGTATAGTATAAACATAAGTTTTATATGCACTGAGGGACCAAAAAATTTATGTGGTTTGGTTTATTGCAATACTTTATTGCAGTGATCTGGAACCAATCCTGCAATATCTCCAAGGTGTGCCCGTACTATCATCTAAAGCATAGAACTTATTCAAATTTCAGCAGCGTTTCCAATGATGTCCTTTTCCTATTCCAGGATTTCACATTCACATGGCATTTAGTTATTATTTCTCTCTCTTTTTTTTTTTTTGAGACAGCGCCTCACTCTATCGCCCAAGCTGGAGTGCACTGCGTGACCATGACTCGCTGCCGCCTCTACCCCCAGACTCGAGTGACCCTCTCACCTCAGCCTCCTAAAAAAAAAAAAATGAGGTGAGTATGGTGGTGTGTACTTATAGTCCTCCCAAGTAGCTAGTAGCTGGGACTATAAGCACACACCACCACACTCACCTCATTGTTTTGTTTTTTTGTAGAGACGAAGTCTCACTTTGTTGCCCAGCCTTCTCCTTAGTCTTTTGCTGCTGTTATTTTAGAGTTAGGGTCTTGCTCTGTCACCAGACTGGAGTGCAGTCACAGAATCATAGCTTACTGCAGCCTTGACTTCCTGGGCTCAAGTGGTTCTCCTGCCTCATCCTCCCCAGTAGCTAGGATTACAGGCATATGCCACCGTGCTGAGCTAATTTTTTCAAACCTTTTTTTTTTTTTTTTTTGAGAGACAGAGTCTTGCCATACTGCCCAGGCTCTGAGTTTCTCCTAATGTCCTCAGTCTTTCTTTATCTTCCAGTGATCTTGACAGTTTTTGGAGACTACTGGTCAATTTGGAGACATTTGGAGACGGCCCCTCAATTTGGGTTTGTTTGATGTTTTCTCATGGTTAGAATAAGGCTATGCATTTTGGGAAAGGATATGACAGGAATACAGCCATGCATTGCTTAAGGACAGGGATACCTACTGAGAAACGTGTCATTAGGTGATTTCATCATTGTGTGAACATCACAGAGTGTGTTTACACAAACCCGGATAGTATATCCTACTACACACCTAGGCTATGGTGTAGCCGGTTGCTCCCAGGCTACAAACCTGAACAGCATGTTACTTTACTGAATACTGTAGGCAACTGTAATACAATGGTAAATATTTGTGTACCTAAACATAGAAAGGACAGTACAAAAGATAAAAAGGATAGTACAAAAGATAAAAAATGGTACACCCTTACAGAGCACTTGCCACGAATGGAGTTTGCAGGACTTGAAGTTGCTCCGAGTGAGGCAGTGAGTGAGTGGTGAGTTAATGTGAAAGCCCATGACATTGCTGTACACTTCTGTAGACCTTATAAGCACTGTACACTTAAACTACACTGCATTTATAGAAAACAAAATTTTCTCTTTATTATTTATATATTTATTTATGTAGAGATGGAGTTTCGCTCTTGTTGCCCAGGCTGGAATGCAGTGGCACGATCTCAGTTCACTGCAACATCTGCCTCCCAGGTTCAAGTGATTCTCCTGCCTCAGGATCCCGAGTAGCTGGGATTACAGGCACATGCCACCACGCCCGGCTAATTTTTGTATTTTTAGTAGAGATGGGGTTTCACCATGTTGGCCAGGCTGATCTCAAACTCCTGACCTCAGGTAATCCACCCGCCTTGGCCTCCCAATGTGAAAGGATTACAGATGTGAGCCACTGTGCCAGGCATTATTTATTAATTTTTTAATTAAAAAAAAGAGACAGGGTCTCACTATGCTGCCTAGGCTAGTCTCGAACTCCTGGGCTCAAGCAATCTTCCCACCTTGGCCTCCCAAAGTGCTGGGATTACAGGTGTGAAGCACTGCACCTGACTAGGACACCATTTCTCTTCAATGATAAATTAACCTTAGTTAACCCTATAATAACAATGCCTGGCTGGGTGCAGTGGCTCACACCTGTCATCCTAGCACTTTGGGAGGCCAAGGCAGGTGGATCACCTGAGGTCAGGAGTTCGAGACCAGCCTGGCCAACATGGCAAAACCTTGTCTCTACTAAAAATACAAAAATTAGCTAGGCATGGTGGCGAATGCCTGTAGTCCCAGCTACTCGGGAGATTGAGGCAGGAGAGTTGCTTGAACCTCGGGGGTGGAGGTTGCAGTGAGCTGAGATCATGCCACTTCACTCCAGCCTGGGCGAAAGAGCGAGACTCTCTCTCAAACAAAAAGAAAAACAATGCCTTCCTCTGGAATACCTGCTGAGGAACCTGCCTCAGGCTGTTTTACAGTTAACTTTTTTTGTAATAAGTAGAAGGAGTACACTCTAAAATAATGATAAAAGTACAGCATAGTAAATACATAAACTAGTAACATAATTTTAAAATATCATTACCAAGTATTATGTGGTGTACATAATTGTATGTGTTATACTTTATTTCTGCACAAGACAGAAAACTTTTTTTTTTTTTTTGGAGATGGAGTTTTGCTCTTGTCATCCAAGCTGGAGTGTAATCGTGCGAACTTAGCTTACTGCAACCTCTGCCTCCTGGGTTCAAGCAAGTCTCCTACCTCAGCCTCCCAAGTAGCTGGGATTACAGGCATGTACCACCACTCCTGGCTAATTCTTGTTTTATTAGCAGTGACGGGGTTTCACCATGTTGGCCAGGCTGGTCTCGAACCCCTGGCCTCAGGTGATCTGCCAGCCTTGGGCTCCCAAAGTGGTGGGATTACAGGCATGAGCCACCGGCCCCGGCCAGAGCCCTCTATTGACATGTATCTGCACAGTTATCATGCAAAGGAAGACAAGTTACATGTAAAAAGATGGTGGTTGTAATATTGTTTGAAATAGCAAAAAATTGGAAAATATCTCACATGATCATTGTGGAAGATTGGCTAGATAAATGGAGACTACTCCATGTCATGGAATACTAACTACCATTAAGGAAAAGGTAGAGAAAACAATTTAAAATGGGAAAATATATATGAAAAACAATGGTTTTCAAAACATTGACTATCAGGTTATAAAGGACAGTGATCCTTGTGGATATGCATTTTACATATGTATTGAATACTTTTGTGCCTTTGCTTGTACATGCCTAACTTGAAAACACACATTTGCCATTGACCACTAGGTGGTACCATATCACAAATTATTCTACAGTCAGGGTAGGCATTTTTAAACAGGTTTCTTGTTTTGAGAGTGTCTGATAATGTCTCCCTCAAAACTGTCAGATTTAAACCTTGTGGGTCCAGTTTCAATATGAATGTAAAGAACTTAGCTGAACTACATACATAAGTAACCACATAGTGAGACTGATTGGGGTCTGTGTTCCTCCACTCAACTTGTATTTGTTGTGTCTATGATGGCTTAGCCACTATCTTTCTGATACATCTCAGAGAAGAAATATCTCTTCTCTGACTTATTTCTGCCTGGACTACCAGATATCCCTATGCATACGGTCTCTTGTTTCTCCTCCTCAGTTCAACTGGTTCAGTCTGAGAACTTTATTGACTGTGGGTACGTCTTCCACCTTTGCCCTTTCATTTACCAATAAAACCAAAGAAAGAGCAATAGTCCATTTCCTTAGGGTGGTACAAGGAGGCCAAGGCCTCACTATTTATAGCAAATAATGCAAATGGAAATAAACCTAGGTATCTTGTCCTGCAGGTAACTTTGTTTTGGATCTTTGCTACTGTTTAACTTCCTTTGGTGACCAGCCATATTTCATTAACCTTGCAAGCAGTTGGACCTTGCTCAGTTGCAGGAAATACTGGGAAATCCCACTCAGCTGTCACTACAGCTTGTCCCAAAGCACTTGTAGACTGGCAAGGCTTGTTATCTGACTTCCTGTCATGGTAATTTGCTTTATTTCATGTCCCTTATGTTTTATTTCATTTTATTATTTTTTTGAGACGCAGCCTTGCTCTGTTGCCCAGGCTGGAGTGCAATGACATGCTCACAGCTCACTGCAGCCTCGACCTTCCAGGCTCAAGCGATCCTCCCACTTCAGCCTCCCTAGTAGTTAGGTTTATAGGAATGCACCTCCATGTCCAGCTAATTTTTGTTTGTTTGTTTTTGTAGAGACAGGGTTTCACCGTGTTGCCATGTTGCCCAGGCTGGTCTCGAACTCCTGGACTCAAGCAATCTGCCTGCTTTGGTCTCCCAAAGTGCTGGGATTACAGGCATGAGCCACCGTGCCTGGCCATATTTCATTTTTAATTGACAGATGATAATTGTATATATTTATGGGGTAAAGTGTGATGTTTTGATACATGAATACATTGTAGAATGATTAAATCAGGCTAATTAACATATCTATCACCTCACATACTTATTTCTTTGTGATAAGAACACTGAAAATCTCACTGAACAATTTTGAAAGATATAGTCCACTATTATTAACTATAGTCACCATGCTGTGGGGTGGCTCACTAGAACTTACTCGTCTCGCCAAACTGAAACTTTGTGCCCTTTGATTAACAGTTCTTCTTTCCCCCTCCACTCCCTCCCCTCAGCCCCTGGTAATCACCATCCTACTCTCTACTTCTATTAGTTCCATTACAGGTGAGATCATGGGGTATTTGTCTTTTTGTTCCTGGCTTAGTGCACTTAGCATAATGTCCTCCAGGTTCATCCAAGTTGCCACAAATGGCAAAATTTTCTTTTCTTTTTTGGGGTGCTGAATAGTATTTTATTCTGTATATATCTTACATTTATTTATATATATTTATTTACCTATTTATTTATTTTTTGAGATGGAGTTTGCTCTTGTTGCCCAGGCTGGAGTGCAATGGCACGATCTCGGCTCACTGCACCCCCCACCTCCCAGGTACAAGCGATTCTCCTGTCTCAGCCTTCCAAGTAGCTCGGATTACAGGCATGCGCCACCATGCCCAGCTAATTTTTTTGTATTTAGTAGAGACGGGGTTTCACCACGTTAGTCAGGCTGGTCACAAACTCCTGACCTCAGGTGATCCACCTGCCTCAGCTTCCCAAAGTGCTGGGATTACAGGCGTGTGCCACTGCGCCTGGTGAGGTACTATACACTTTCAAACAACCAGATCTCATGAGAACTCTACCACGAGAACAGCAAGGGGTAAGTCCACCCCCATGATTCAATCATCTCCCATCGGGGTATTCTAAGATAGAGTCTGAGAGATAAGATTCCTGGGTTAAAAAATGAATTCATATGTAACTGTGCTAGATATAGACAGATTCCTCCATATAGGCTTTACTAGTTTGCATTTCCCCAGCAACATTTGAGTGTCTGTTTCTGCACAAACTTGCCAAGAGAGTGTGTTGTCAAACTTTAGATTTTGTCCGTGTGGGAGATGAGAAATTATCAGAATTAGTTTAATTTTCTCTTATTATGAACAAGGTTGTGCATCTTTTCATATGGCTAAAGGACATTGCATTTTGTTTTCTTGTGAAGTGTCTTTTAAAATCTCCAGTCCATTTTTCTATGAGGTTGATGGTCTTTTTCTTCTCTCTACATTTCCTAGATCTGCCCATTGAAAAGGTCTAGAAACAGTGATAAACCAAAGAGAAATGAGCACCCCAGGCACCCAGCGAGTGGTTTTCAAAGACCATTTCACACTGGGAAACTCAAGACTCTTTGGGGAAAATGGTTGCTTCGAAGTGTGGGATAGAAAATGAAATATGCAAGATAAGCCTGGAGCATCTTGTCAAAGCAGCTTTCTAGGAAGCTATCAAAGAGGTTGGTGTCAAAAGTATTCAGAAATCACCTTAAAGAGGTTGCACCGGTCAAATGTGAGATAATCTGAGTGTTAAAAAATACAATGGGGGCCGGGCGCGGTGGCTCAAGCCTGTAATCCCAGCACTTTGGGAGGCCGAGACGGGCGGATCACGAGGTCAGGAGATCAAGACCATCCTGGCTAACACGGTGAAACCCCGTCTCTACTAAAAAAATACAAAAAACTAGCCGGGCGACGTGGCGGGCGCCTGTAGTCCCAGCTACTGGGGAGGCTGAGGCAGGAGAATGGCGTAAACCCAGGAGGCGGAGCTTGCAGTGAGCTGAGATCCGGCCTCGGCACTCCAGCCTGGGCGGCAGAGCGAGGCTCCGTCTTTCAAG
>NW_016808905.1:921670-935320 GCF_001698545.2 Rhinopithecus bieti | reverse complement strand
AAAAAAAAAAAAAAAAAAAAAAAAAAAAAATACAATGGGTGGTTCCATCCTGGCTAACACGGTGAAACCCCGTCTCTATTAAAAAAAAATACAAAAAATTAGCCAGGTGTGGGGGTGGGCTCCTGTAGTCCCAGCTGCTCGGGAGGCTGAGGCAGGAGAATGGCATGAACCCGGGAGGTGGACCTTGCAGTGAGCCAAGTTCGCGCCACTGCACTCCAGCCTCGGTGACAGAGAGAGACTCTGTGTCAAAAAAAAAAAAAAAGAAAAGAAAAGAAAAGAAAAAAAAGAAAAAATTGCAGTGGATTGAAACACATAAAATAAATGTAAATTCATGAGTTTATAGTGCTGCTCAAATTATTTAGTCACTGTTGCAGGATGGTAGAAAATAACTCATTTGGAAAGCTTGGAAATAAAAGTAGAGAATCAGGTATGTATGCTGCCTTTCGAGTACCGCCATTTGGTACAGTACTTCTATGTCACCAAATAGTAGGTGAGGGGAAGTGGAAGTGTTCTTTATAGAACTAGTCCAGCTGATACACAAAGAAGAAATGAAAAAATTAGAATATAACTACATGTAAATCCCTAATGGAGTTATCGATCTATTATTGACCATCAATAGCTGATGATGAGAGATAAAGTTGTTATGCGCCTCCTAATTGAAGAACACAATATGAAGCAGTCTTGGCAAAAAATCAGTCAAGCAAGCAAGCAAATAGACAAAACCAAACAAAAAAACAAAGTTGATTAAGCCTCTAGATCCAACTACAGAAAATTTGGAAGGCAGAAGAACACGTTAAATAAACCAGGAGGAATGCAATCAGCAAAATTGAGTCAGCACTTTCTAATAGAATTTTCTACAATGATGAAAATATACAATATTTGCATTGTCCAGTAGCCATTAGTCAATGCATTTTACGGACATATCTGTAAGCCAGGTGTGAGCTTTTTGGCAAAGCTGGTCATAGGAGAGTCTACACAAGACCATGGATGTGGACTGATGGAGGGGCAGCAATGCATCAAGAGTAGGTGTCAAAGGAAGAGTAGATATTGAACAAGTCAGAGCCATGTGCCTATATGACTTACTTATGCCTTCTAGGCGTGCTTCATTCCGTATCATATATACCACCACCATCTGATGATGGATTGCTGCACATGCCTCACTTCATGGCTTGGCAGGTGTATTAGTCCGTTCTCACAGTGCTATAAAGACATACCTGAGGCCAGGTATGGTGGCTCATGCCTGTAATCCCAATACTTTGGGAGGCTGAGGCAGGTGTATCACTTGAGGTCAGGAGTTCAAGACCAGCCTGACCAACATGGTGAAACCGCATCTCTACTAAAAATACAAAAATTAGCCAGGCATGGTGGCAGGTGCCTGTAGTCCCAGCTACTTGGGAGGCTGAAATGGAATTGCTTGAACCTGGTAAGTGAAGGTTGCAGTGAGCTGAGATTGCACCACAGCACTCCAGCCTGGGCGACAGAGCAAAACTCTGTCTCAATGAAAAGATGGCTGGGTGTGGTGGCTCACACCTGTAATCCTGACACTTTGGGAGACCAAGGCGGTGAATCACCTGAGGCCAGGAGTTCAAGACCAGCCTGGCCAACATGGTGAAACCCTGTCTCAACTAAAAATACAAAAAAATTAGCTGGGCATTGTGGCAGGTGCCTGTAATCTCAGCTACTTCGGGATGGTGATGCAGGAGAATTGCATGAACCCAGGAGGCGGAGGTTGCAGTGAGCTGAGATTGCGTCATTGCACTCCACCCTAGGCGACAAGAGAGAAACTCTGTCTCAAAAAAAAAAGGACATACCTGAGTATCTGAGACTGGGTAATTTATAAAGAAAGGAGATTTAATCATTTAATCGACTCACAGTTCTGCAGGCTGTACCGGCTTCTGCTTTTGGAGAGGCCTCAGGAAAACTACAATCATGGCAGAAGGTGAAGGGGAAGCAGGCACATCTTCGCATGGCTAGTGGGAGAGAGAGGGAGAGAGAGA
Organism: Rhinopithecus bieti; assembly: GCF_001698545.2. NCBI lineage: Eukaryota > Metazoa > Chordata > Mammalia > Primates > Cercopithecidae > Rhinopithecus > Rhinopithecus bieti. The sequence continues at coordinate 933,323 of NW_016808905.1, read as the reverse complement.
AAAAGGGGAGGTGCTATATACTTTCTTTCTTTCTTTCTTTCTTTTTTTGAGATGGAGTCTCGCTTTGTCACCCAGGCTGCGGTGCAGTGGTGCAATCTCAGCTCACTGCAACCTCTGCCTCCCAGGTTCAAGCAATTCTCCTGTCTCAGCTTTCCCAGTAGCTGGGACTATAGGTGCAGGTCACCATGCCTGGCTAATTTTTGTATTCTTAGTAGAGATCGGGTTTCACCGTATTGGTCAGGCTGGTCTGGAACTCCTGACCTCAGGTGATCCACCTGCCTCTGCTCCCCAAAGTGCCGGGATTACAGGCATGAGCCACTGTGCCTAGCCAAAATCAACTCAAAATTACTTAAAGACCTTTTTTTTTTTTTTGGGTGGGGACACAGAGCCAACTCATATCAGCAGGTCAGAGAGTCCTTGTTCATAGAGTTACAGTCACGCGTCACCTAACAACAGTGATATGTTCTGAGATATACATCATTAGGCGATTTCATCACTGTGTGAACATCATAGATGTTCTTACTCAAAACCAGGTGGTATAGCCTACTACATACCTAGGCTATACAGTATAGCCTATTGCTCCTAGACTATAACATGTACAGCATGTTACTGTGCTGAATGCTGTAGGCAATTGTAACACAGTGGTAAGTATTTGGATATCTAAACACAGAAAAGGTACAGTAAAGATACAGTATAAAAGATGAAAAATAGTACACCTGTACAGGGCACTTAAGAATGGTGCTTGCAGGACTAGAAGTTGCTCTGGGTGAGTTAGTGAGTGAATATGAAAGCCTAGGCCATTACTGTGCACTACTGTAGACTTTGTTTTATTTATTTATTTATTTATTTAGAGACAGAGTTTCACTCTTGTTGCCCAGGCTACAGTGCAGTGGCACGATCTCGGCTCCCAGATTCAAGCGATTCTCTTGCCTCAGCCTCCCAAGTAGCTGGGATTACAGGTGTCCGCCACCATGCCCAGCTAATTTTTTGTATATTTAGTAGAGATGGTGTTCCACCACGTTGGGCAGGCTTGTCTCGAACTCCTGACCTCAGGTGATCTGCCCGCCTTGGCCTCCCAAAGTGCTGGGATTACAAGCATGAGCCACTGTGCCCAGTCACTACTGTAGGTTTTATAAACACTATACACTTAGGCTATGCTAAATGTATAAAAAATATTTTTTCTTCAATAATATTTTTACCTTATAAAGTTTAAGAAACCTTTTTGACTCTTGTAATAACACTTAGCTTAACATACAAACACATAGTGCAGCTGTACAAAAATATTCTTTCTTTATATCCTTATTATATAAGTTTTTTTCTATTTTAAAATTTTTGGGCCGGGCACAGTGGGCAGTGGTGTGTGCCTGTAATCTCAGCACTTTGGGAGGCCAAGTGGATCTCTTGAGCTCAGGAGTTTGAAACCAGCCTGGGCCCCATGGTGAAACCTCGTCTCTATGAAAAACATAAACATTAGGTGGGCATGATGGTGTGTGCCTGTAGTCCCTGCTACTCAGGAGGCTGAGGTGAAATGATAGCTCGAGCCCAGGAGGTTGAGGCTGCAGTGAACTGTGACTGCGCCACTGAACTCCAGCCTAGGTGTCAGAGTGAGGCTGTATCAAAAAAAGAAAAATTATTTTGTTTTTTACTTTTTAAATTTTTTGTTAAAAGCTAAGACACAAACACAAGGCTGGGCACAGTGACTCATGCCTGTAATCCCAGCATTTTGGGAGGATCAGGAGGGAGGATCACTTGAGCTCAGGAGTTCAAGACCAGCCTGGGCAAAATGGTGAAACCCCATCCCTACTACAAATACAAAAAATTAGCTGGGCATAGTGGTGCATGCCTGTGGTCCTAGCTACTTAGGAGGCCCTAGCTACTTAGGAGGCTGAGGTGGGAGGATCGCTTGAGCCTGGAAGGTAGAGGTTGCAGTGAGCTGGGATTGTACTACTGCACTCCAGGCTGGGCAACAGAGCCAGACTCTGCTTCAAAAAAAAGAAAAAAAGTAAGACACAAACACAAATATTCTCCTAGGTCTACATAGGGTCAGGGTCATCAATGTCACTATTTTCTACCTCAATATTTTCTCCCACTGGAAGATCTCCAGAGGCAATAACATGCCATAGAGCTGTCATCTCTTATGATAACAATGTCTCCTTCTGGAGTTCCTCCTGGAGGACCTGCCTCAGGTTGTTTAACAGTTAACCCCTTTTCCTTTTTTAATGAGTACAAAGAGTAGACACCATGATTAAAAATATAGTATAGTAAATACATAAGCCAGTAACAAGTCATTTATTATCAATATCAAGTAGTATGTGCTTACCTAATTGTATGTGCTACACTTTTACGTAACTGGCAGTACAGATTTGTTTACATTGGTATCACCATAAATGCACAAGTAATGTGTTGTGCTACAATGTTATAACAGCTACAATGTCACTAGGTGACAGAAATTCATTTTTAGAGTTTTTAAATTTTTACTTTGGTAGAGACAGAGTCTTACTGTGTTGTCCAGGCTAGTCCCAAACTCCTGATCCTCCTGTCTTGGCCTCCCAAAGTGCTGGGATTACAGGTATGAGCCACTATGCCCAACCTTCCAATAGGAATTTTTAAGCTCCATTATAATCTTATGGGACCATTGTTGTATGTGTGGTTCATGATTGATTGAAATGTCATGATAAAGCACATGGCTATGCTTGACTTCCCATAGTCAAACATTCAGTCTCTAGCAGGGCTTGGTAGTAAATCAGAAACTGCTTCTTAAAAGGAGAATAATTAACAGCAAAAGAGGGCATGACTTTGCTCTGGAATTATACATACGTGTGCTAAGATTCTCCTCCTGGGGCTCACCAGTGGCTTTGTCTAGTGCCTTTAAAAAAAAATTTTTTTTTTTTTTGGCTGGGCGTGGTGGCTCACGCCTGTAATCCCAGCACTGTGGGAGGCCGAGGCGGGCAGATCAAGAGGTCAGGAGATCGAGACCATCCTGGCTAACACGGTGAAACCCTGTCTCTACTAAAAATACAAAAAATTAGCTGGGCATGGTGGCAGGTGCCTGTAGGCCCAGCTATTGGGGAGGCTGAGGCAGGAGAATGGCATGAAGCTGGGAGGCAGAGCTTGCAGTGAGCCAAGATTGCGCCACTGCATTCCAGCCTGGGCGACAGAGTGAGACTCCGTCTCAAAAAATAAATAAATAAAATTAATTAATTAATTAAAAATAAATAAATATATATTTTTTAACCAAAGAACATTCAAAGTGTTATGTGTCCAAAGGCCCAAGTGGCACAGTGGCTTGTACCACAGCCTGGATTTGCTGCAGAGTCTTTTATTGCTTTGGGACATCACTCAAAATTGGTTCCTTTATGCTAAGTGGGTTGAAGCAGCACTGATAGGGTCTAGTATCTAGAATATATTTAAAACTCTTACAACTCTGTGATAAAAGCCCAATTTAAAAATTGGCAAAGGATCTAAACAGGCATTTCTGTAAAGACATACAAATTGCCAAAAAGCACATGAAAAGATCTTTAACACCATTAATTGTTAAAGAAATGCAAATCAAAATCACAATGAGATACTGCTTCATACTCACTAGAATGGCTATAATAAAAAAGATGGACAGTAACAAGTGTTGGCAAAGATGTGGAGAAATTGGAACCCTTATATATTTCCTGGTCAAAACGTAAAACAGTACAACCACTTTTGCTAGCAACTTGGAAGTTCATAAAAAACGTAAACATAGAGTTACCATGTGACCTAGCAATTCTACTCCTAGGTATATACCCAGGAGCATTGAAAACATATGTTTGAGCCTGGGTGTGGTGACTCACACCTGTAATCCCAGCACTTTGGGATGCTGAGGCAGGTGTATCACTTGAGGCCAGGAGTTCAAGACTAGCCTGGCCAATATGGTGAAATCATCTCTACTAAAAATGCAAAAAATTAGCCAGGCATGGTGGCACATGCCTGTAATCCCAGCTACCTGGGAGGCTGAGGCAGGAGAATCACTTGAACCTGGGAGGTGGAGGTTGTAGTGAGCCAAGATCGCACCACTGCACTCCAACCTGGGTGACAGAGTGAGGCTGTCTCAAAAAAAAAAGTCCCCCAAGTACTTATACATACTTATATATAAATATTCATAGCAACATTATTCATAATAGCCAAAAGGTGAAAACAACCCAAATGTTCGTCAACTAATGACAGATAGATACACAAAATGTGGTATATCCATACAATGTAATGGTATTCAGCCATAAAAAGTAATGAAGTACTGATACACGTGACAACATGGATTATCCTTTAAAACATGTTAAGTGAAAGAAGCCAGCCTCCAAAGGCCACATATTGTGATTCTGTTTATGAGAGGGGTCCAGCATAGGCAAACCCATAGACATAGAAAGATCATTGATGGCCAGGGGTTGCGGGGAGCACTGTTAATAGGAATGGGCTTTTTGGGGGTTGATGAAAATGTTCTGGAATTCGGCAGTGGTGATGACTGCACAACTCTGTAAACATGCTGAAACCCATTCAATTGTACTTTGTTCTTCTTTAATCTGAAAATAGTTCTTCAGTTTTTCTTTGTTATTTGTGACACTGACACCTTCGAAGAACACAGGCTGGTTATTTTGTACAATGTTCCTTGATTTGAATTTATCTGAAATTTCTTCATATTAAATTCAGGTTATGCATTTTTGAGCAGAAATGATGTGCCATTCTTAGTGTATCATTTCTGGAGACACACAACATCGGTTTTCCTGATGTCACTTTGTCCCAATATTGATGATGTTAACTTGGATCATTTGATGAAGCTTGTCCAGGTTTTGTCACTGTCAAGTTACTATTTTTCTTTTTACAATTAACATGTAGTTTGTGGGAAGATACTTTGATACTATGAAAATGACTTATTCTTCATCAAACTTTCACACATTCATGATTTTCTAAATCCTCTATGGTTTAAAATGACTTGTTTCTACTCACAGTAGAGACTGTTTAAATGTATTTGTGTTTTACTCCTAAATTAACACTGCTAGCTTTACATAAGAATGTTTTTCAAGAAAATTCCTGATACTCTGAATATCCTAATCAAAAGGAAAGCATCCAGGCTAAGAAAAATTTGCTACAAATAATTATAAAACAGTAGGGGCCGGGCACAGTGGCTCATGCCTGTAATCTCAGCATTTTGGGAGGCCGAGGTGGATGGATGATCTGAGGTTGGGAGTTTGAGACCAGTCTGGCCAAAATGGCAAAACCCTGTCTCTACTAAAAATACAAAAATTAGCCAGACGTGGTGGCAGGTACCTGTAATCCCAGCTACTCGGGAAGCTGAGGCAAGAGAACTGCTTGAACCCGGGAGGTGGAGGTTGCAGTGAGCAGAGATCCCACCACTGTACTCCAGCCTGGGCGACAGAGCAAGACTCTATCTTAAAACGAACAAACCAGTAGGGTGCCTTCTCTTTTCTGTTCTCTTTTGTTTTCAAATGTAAACTCTACGTCTAGACATAGAAATGAACACACCATTGTTCAGTATAATTATATCCATTGTTTATGGGGCTGAATCAGTCTGGTGGGGGAGGATTGACTAACGAGGAGGTCAACAGAATTTCCTCCTTCCCATTCAAACACAGATTGGAACAAATACAGGTTTGGAAATGAAAAATAATGTTTTAAATGCTTTTATTAAGGTTATCATTTGATTGCTTTTTTATTGTAGTCCGGGTGATGGTGCGTGCATGCAGATTTATAGAAAAGCTAGTGGTTTAGGAGACATTCTGGAAATAAAATACTACAGAAGGAAGTGATTGGGCTCCTTCGGTTGATATTTCAGCAGCACTGCTTCCTGGCTACCTGTGACCCTAACTTAAGCATTGTAAGCCTCAGTTTCCTCATCTGAAACATGGTGGGGGTAACAGTAGTACTCAACTCATTGTGTAGCAGATTAAATGAGACATGTCAAGCACTTGCTGTGGAATTGGCACCTAGTAAGTAAGCACTCTGTAATGTTTGTTATTATTGTCCTTATCATTGAGCAGTCTTTTTTTTTTTGAGACAGGGTCTCACTGTGTCGCCCAGGTTGGAGTGCAGTGTCATGATCTCGGCTCATTGTAACTTCTGCCCCCGTACTCAAGTGATCCTCCCATCTCAGCCTCCTGAGTAGCTGGGACCAGAGGTGTGCACCACTATGTCTGACTATTTTTTCATGTATTTAGTAGAGATGGCATCTCACTATGATGCCCAGGCTGGTCTTGATCTCCTGAGGTCAAGCGATCTGCCCACCTCGGCCTCTGAAATTGCTGAGATTATAGGCATGAGCCACTGTGCCCAGCCTACATTGAGCAGTTTTAACTGGGCTGGGGTTATTGCAGTGACAATGTTTTTAGAAGGAAGATTATTGACGTTGCAAGGCTGAGTGCACAAGCTTAAAATCTTACCACTGCCTATTAATTCCATCAATGTAGCCTCATTCCTTTTGGGCCATGAAGGAATTTGTAGCTCCAGATGTTCCAATCAAAAAACAAAAGGCCTGAGGACATGATCACCCTCCTGAGCTGCCTTAGAGAGCTGGGTCCTGGAAGGGACAGGAGCAAAGGCAGGAGAACACCAGCTCTAGAAGAATGGTTAAGGGAGTGACCATAGCACCCAACCCCTGGGCTTAAATCTCACCTCCAGGAACAAGTGGTGTGAGCTTTCATTATTTGTATCACTCTGATACTTAAGTATCCCCATTTGTAAAAAGTCCTAGGAGCATCATTAATTACTCTTTATTAACAAGAGAAAAGCAAACAGAAGTTTAATAGCAGTATATCTCCTGTACATATGAGACATACCCAGAGAAATAAGTAAATCTCCTAGAGTAGATCTCAAAAAGTTGTCTGAGAGTTCAGGCTTAAATACCATGTTTCCTGAAACAAAGGAAGAAGGGTATGGGGAAAGCCTGGTTAGGCAGAGATGATCAAGAAAAGCATCTTAACAAGGGCAAGGTTTGTTATGACTTTTTCTTTTCTTTTTAAGACAGGATCTCACTCTGTTGCCCGTGCTGGAGTGCAGTGGCTCTATTTCAGCTCACTGCAGCCTTTACCTCCCAGGCTCAGGTGATCCTCCCACCTCAGCCATCCAAGTATCTGGGACTGTAGGCATGCGCCACCATGCCCAGCTAATTTTTGTAGAAATGGGGTTTTGCCATGTTGCCCAGGCAGGTCTCAAATTCCTGGGCTCAAGCCATTTGCACACCTCAGCCTCCCAAAGTGCTGGGATTACAGGTGTGAACCTGTTATGACATTTTAATCAATTATTTCTCCATTGATAAGAGTCTCTAGTAATTTAGTTATCCTTCTCTTTCTGGTGCAGAGAGAAAGACACCTTTAAAAATGGAGATTTGCTTCATAAATGTCAGTTTGTCTTTCAAAAGGGTAACTTTTCTGAGCTTCTCCTGTGTCTACAGTTTCTCAAAAATAATCCTTATGCCAAAGGGGCACATCTGGGGTAGCATATTCTGGTCTTCTGCCGTCATATTTTAGGGTGGCATGTCCTGAGCCCCATCAATAGTATTTTCTATGTATTGCACTGTGGGGAATTTAACAAAGGCAGTGGATTCTAGCATTGCTAACCCCTCAATAACTAGATGCATACCGGTTTTTCCTCCTACTCAAAGAGAACAGCTGGAGTTGGTTGCATGTGTGCACAACACGGAACTGGGTTTTTACCAAGAGCTGGCTTACTCAGTGCCAGGCACTGTTCTAAATACTTAACATGCAGTAACTCACTGATTTTTTTTTTTTTCTAGCAGACAGGTGTCTCCCCATCACCCAGGCTGGAATGCAGTGGCATGATCATAGCTCACTGCAGCCTCTAATTCCTGGGCTCAAGCGATCCTCCTGCCTTAGCCTCCGGAGTCACTAGGATTACAGGTGCAAGTCACCATGTCCAGCTTAACTCAGTGAATCTTAACTATAAGCCTGTGACATAGGTTATATTAAATTTCTGTTTTACAGATAAGAAATCTCAGTCACAGAGAGGACATGGTAAGAGGTGAAGCCAATTCAAACTCGGGCAAGTTTATACTTTTAATAAATAGGCTGCCTTTTAATATCTAGAAATATAAGCAGGAGCAGAACCTAAGAAGAGTCAGATCCTCCTAGCTGGTTATTAGGCACTTATGTCTTGACTTATGGAAACAGAAGGTTGGCATCCTGGGAGGTCACTGACCTCTTTGTAGAGCTCGTCCAAGCTAGAGTCTCTGTGCAGATAGGACACATTGCTGCCCTCTCTGTGGAGACTTGTATAACTGGGGCAGGAGCGGAGGAACCCATGGTGCTCAAAAATAGAAGAAAATGGTAAATAGAAGCTTTAAAAATCAACGGCTCTCAGTGGATTCTCATAGATGAAAACAAGCTCATCCTAATTTGTTAAATTTGGCCACCTGAGGTACTTGCTTCTCAGCTCCTCCACATCATGTTCCCCCCTTTTGACCATCTCTTCCAGTAGTTGCTGCAGAAACTGGCTGTGAACAAGTGTAACCTAACAATACCTTGCCTCAGCTGCATTGTGTATCTCTTGCTTTCTGCCCCTGGGGCTTCCGAAAGCCATGCTGCTGAATGGGATGGCTGCAAGAATCTGCAGCCATGAGGTTGCATTGGCAAACCTGGAAGTTCGAGAGTTAACACCTTATGGTGTAACTGTTGACCAAGGGAAGATAGGAACTAATAGATAAATAACCCTTCTTCTATTTTCTGGCACAAAACTGAGGCTCATCCTACACAGCTCCTTAGAGTCCCCAGTGGAATTGAGCTTCAGGTGCCTGCAGCAGTGACCTTGCAACACATCCTTGCACTGGCATTCCATCCTTGTTTCTCTCTTGTCCCCAGATCTCTTCCCAAAACAAACTCCTGAACACATATCCTTGTCTCTGTTTCTGCTTTTTTGAGTGGAGCTTGGGGTAAGATATCCATTGTTGACGTTAGAAAATGCAAGGACTTCATGTTGTCACATCTTCCAATTTTCAGGAGAAAATAAACATTTACATTTTTGTGTGAAATCTCCTGATTGTAAATGGATGTCCCAAATACATATAACATTGTCCAGATCAAATATTCATCAGACTAAATATGAAAGCAACCTGAATATAGTCGTTTGTAAAATTTTTTTTTTTGAGACAGAGTCTCACTCTGTCACCCAGGTTGGAGTGCAGTGGCGTGATCTCAGCTCACTGCAACCTTCACCTGCAGAAGTGATTCTGCTGCCTCAACCTCCCGCGTAGCTAGGATTACAGACATACTCAACCATGCCTGGCTAAATTTTGCATTTTTAGTAGAGACAAAGTTTCACCATGTTGGCCAAAGTTGTTCTCGAACCCCTGCCCTCAAGTGATCTGCCTGCCTTGGCCTCCCAAAGTGCTGGGATTACAGGCATGAGCCACTGCGCCCGGCCTTTAAAATTCTTTATACCTAGAAATTGAGGATACAGTAATAGAAGGGCTTTTTGTTAATTACACTTAAAAATTATAACTGGTCAGGTGCAGTGGCTCATGCCTATAATCCCAGCACTTTGGGAGGCTGAGGCAGGCAGATTGCTTGAGCTCAGGAGTTTGAGACTAGCCTGGAAAACACGATGAAATCTCATCTCTACCAAAAATACAAAAATTAGCCAGTCTCATAACCTGGTCTCAAATAAATATATTAAAATAAAAAAGTTTTATAGGTATTTACATTTTATCAAGTATTTTTATATACATTACCTCATGCAATAAATTAGAGAATTCTTGTTTACAGATCAAATAGTTGGGCTGAAATACCAAGGTATGAGAGGACAGGAAAAGTGAGAAAGAAACAGAGACCTTGTGGCCTCCCCAACATTCTGGGCCATTTGGGACGGGTACGACATCTGGCAGACCACTAAACCTCCACCCTTCTGAAGGTGTAAAATCTCATCCTGTTTGATTGATTTCAATATCACCACATCCCTTCTTAATTTGCTTTTGCCTTTTCTTTTGTAAATTTTGAAGAAACGATTTGTGGTTTGGGGATCACTCTGAGCATTACTGCGATTTGGATGCTTCTGATTATTCTTTAACGATGTGGCAATTATATGGTTCATCTGTCACTGTGTAACAAATTTCCCAAGATATGGCAGGCTTAAAACAATATGTGTAAACCCTCATGATTCTGTGGATTGACTGGGCTCAGCTGGTAGGTCTCCTGCTCCTGTGATATCAACTGGGGCTGTAGTTGCCCTGGGGTTTAATTGGGCTGGAAAGCCTAGCTGGCTGTCATGGCTCACAGCTCCAAGCTGGAGCTCAGCTGGGCCGCTCTGATGAAACGTCTACACGTGGCCTCTCCATGTGGCCTGGGCTTCTCACAGCATGTATCTGGATTCTGAGAGGGAGTTTCCCAAGAGTGAGGATTCCTAGAGGGAGGAAGCAGAAGCCCAGAACTTTTGCTGGCCCAGAATTAGTACACAGTCACTTTAGCACAGTTCTATTGGTAAAGCAGTCATAGAGCCCAGATTTAAGGGAAGAGAAATAGAGTGCACCAAGGAGTTTGTGGCCGTCTTTAATTTCCTTTGGGAATTAAACCATTTCCTTCACAAAAAAAATATTCTCAATTACATCTATCTGATCGGGGCAATTCTTACGTTTCTCTTTTGCTGAACCTCAGATGTAGAGGGCTGAGTTAGTGATGTCATTGTTCATGACATCATTATCACAGTCCACACAAGACCTCTTGCATTTTATTTCTTGATCCTCTTGTTACTCCCGTTTCCCATTCCATCCTCTTCCCACTGCTGGCAAACACTCCAAGGCATTTAAAAATCCACATTTTGTTTACCAGTCTTCCTTCTAAATGTGTATTGCTGATTCGTATGCATGTATTTTGAATTAACATAAATGACATTCTCATAAGTACATCAGCACTGTTTTAAAGATTTGTTCGTGTTGCTATATATTTATTTAATCCCTTTCTTCTAACAGCTGCACGGTGTTCCACCATATTTTGCCTATTGACTCCTCCAGTGTGACCTCTCAGACTGCATCCAATTTCCCATCAATACAAACTAGACTGTGATAATACTGTTTCCTTTGTCTTCAGATGGGCCAGTATCAAAATTCCTTTGGGATATTTAACCAGGAATAAATTATGTGGCACAAGGTAAGCTTATTCCTTTTTTTTTTTATTTTAAAAGAGACCTTGAAAAATCCCCAGTACCAGCCAACAGTTGCATTATCCATCTTTCTAATTTTTGCCAGAGGTGTAAAGTGAAATCTCGATGGTCTTTCATTCTTATTTCTCTGATTACTAATGAGTTTGAGTATTCAAGCATATGCCTGGTATAGCCTGTTTGGTTTTGCCTTTTATTAATTACTCATTTACTGGGGTTCCTGTCTTTTTCCTGTTGATGTATAAATCTCTTATATATTCTAGATACTAGCCACTTAGCAGTTATAGACATTACAACTGTCTCCTCCTATCTTGTTACTTGTTTGTTAACTCTTACACAGTGGTCTTCACTGAATACGAAGAGTTGATTAAATTTATCACATTTTTGTCTTATGGCTTATGCTTTTGAGTTTCATTGAAGAATTCCTTCTCAACATAAAGTCTCCCACATTTTCTTACTTAACTTTATATATTTATTTTCTTTTTTTTTTTTTTTTTTTTTTTTTTTTTTT